>NC_092122.1:10814042-10936542 GCF_045679555.1 Salvelinus alpinus
CCTCTCCATCTCTCTGTCTGTCTGTCCGTCTGTCTCTCATTCTCATCCCTCTCTCTCTCTACCTCTCCATCTCTCTCTCTGTATCTTATTCTCATCCCCCTCTCTCTCTACATTTCTGTCTTTTACCTTTATGTCCTCTCATGACTCTCTTTCTATATCCATCTATCTCTCATCTCCCTCCTCTCACTCCCTTCCTGTTTGACTGCCCTTATCTCTCTCTATCCTTCCTTTCTCTCTGTATGTATCATCCATATATCCATCCATCCTTCAGTCTATCTCTCCATCCATCTCTCTCCATCTCCTCCTCTCAGCTTGCATCATGTTTAATGTGATATATTTATCCTGCATATAATGGCCGCAGCTGTCCATTAGTAAATTATGAAATTTAATCGTAACAATTATGAGAATCCATAACGATTACCACAGCATTTCCTATTTTCATTTACCCCTGATGCTTTTGTTGTGGGCCATGAATCCTAACTTCCTTATCTCCCTCCCTCTCTCTCGTTCTCTCTGGTTTGTAAAACTTTTTCAATCTCTCCCACTCCCCCTAGAACAACTCACAGACACTCCTCTCATTTGTGCTGCACTAATCGAAAGAGAATGAAAGGAAAAACCTCTCATTAGGTACTGAGGGGCCCCTCATCACATTAAGCTCTCCTCCCTCTCTCTCTCTCTCTCTCTCTCTCTGGGCTGTGGTAGTGAAGCCTGGGTCTGAGACTGAGGAATCTGATAGGGATAAACCAATTTGCCGTCCACACAAACATCCCAGCAGGCTGACGCCCCCGTCACTCCCTCCACCCCCGCCTGCCCCTCGCCCACCCAGCTCCCAGCGCACCGTTAAGATGGCGGTCGGAGAGGCCAGCAATTAGGTTTTAATTAGGCTGCGTAATTAGGGGCAGGCAGGAAGTATCAGACGCCGGGATGATTGTGTTCTGGCCTGGAGGAGGAGGAGGAGGGCCGGACTCTAATGGAGCTAAATGCTGCAGCAGACCACAGCCACAGCATTGGAGGGATCCCTGTCTGCTACCACCCCGTACTGCCACCCTAGTGTCCCCCTGCCACTACACCTCCTTCAGCCTGCCCTACTACCCCTAGACAACTGCTTCAGTTCTCCTGCAGCTGCAGATTGGAGACCTGCAGACTAGAGACCCCCGACTGCCTGACACACCCCTACTGGCCCCATGCTGCCCCCGTATCACCCCCCTATCTCTCCTACTGTAGCCAACTGCCCACCTTCCTGTTGCCCCCACACACTGTCACTGAGGGAAAGATGGGGAATGGATTAAGAGGGTGTGGGAGGAAAGGGTGGGAGGTGGATGGACAGATGCATGTAGAGGTGAGAGAGAGGCTGGGAAGAGAGGCTGGGATGAGAGGGAGGGATGGGAGAGGAAGGGAGAGAGGGGAATCGTGGTGTCATTTTTTAAATCTCTATTGTAGAGTTAATTAAAGTGTAGTGTGTGATGGTGGGCAGTGGGCACAATGTTCCTGTTGGCTAACAGGTAGGTTTCTGTGCTTTGTCTGGAAATATAATATAATTCATGCTAATACACAGTAAGTGCAGGTGAATTTAGATGTGATCCAAAAATAGATCCAATGACCTGAAAGGGATTTTGTCCAAGTGCCAGCATACTGCTTATGTTTTATTGGATCAATATTTGGTTTTGGCTGATGCATCCCGTTTCGACAAACAAACACACACATAGACAGACACAATTATTCCCTTTTAAGATACACCCCCCCCCCCCCTAAAATAACCCTATTAGTAAACATCTTCCTTGGGAGAGGGCTATGTGGATCTCAGCAGAGCCCTCTACACCCCCCTCCACCCCACCCTCTCTTATCAGCAGAGAGAGGACCAGACACTGCCTCCCAATGCACACACACACGCACGCACGCACGCACGCACGCACGCACGCACGCACGCACGCACGCACGCACGCACGCACGCCCGCCCGCCCGCCCGCCCGCCCGCACGCACGCCCGCCCGCCCGCCCGCCCGCACGCACGCACGCACGCACGCACGCACTCACACACACACACACACACACACACACACACACACACACACACACACACACACACACACACACACACACACACACACACACACACACACACACACACACACACACACACACACACACACACACACACACACACCATCAACAATGTCACAAGGCTAATCTTGTCACGCCTCGGAACCCAATTAAACAAACAGAGATGTGTCGCTGCCAACATCAGGAATCTAATCACATTCCAGGAAATTCAAGTAATTTCCCAGGCTTTCTGCTGGGGTCGAGATAGAGATGGAGAACCAGCCACATCTGTGCCCCCAGAAATCACCCTGAGGAGGGGCAGGGGGCACAGCTCATCACTCTGTGGACCTGAGGTAGCCCTGGGGGAGCAGGGTGGCGTGTGTGTGTGTGTGTGTGTGTGTGTGTGTGTGTGTGTGTGTGTGTGTGTGTGTGTGTGTGTGTGTGTGTGTGTGTGTGTGTGTGTGTGTGTGTGTGTGTGTGTGTGTGTGTGTGTGTGTGTGTGTGTGTGTGTGTGTGTGTGTGTGTGTGTGTGTGTAAGTGTAATGGGGTGCATGCTGGTGGCAGGGAAGTCAGGCACAGGAGAATGAAATTGGTATAAATCTGAGTTATTTAATAAATGCTTACAAACTCCAGAAAACCAACATACAAAATAAAGAAAGTGGGTAAAAACCCGTCGCACACCATAACATACTTGGCACCAATACATACAACGAACAATTCCCGACAAGGACATGGGGGAAAACAGAGGGAAAATATACAACATGTAATTTAGGGAATTGAAACCAGGGGAGTGTGAAAACAAGACAAAACAAATCGAACATGAAAAATGGATCGGCGATGGCTAGAAGACTGGTGACGTCAACCGCCGAACACCGCCCGAACAAGGAGAGGAACCGACTTCGGCAGAAGTCATGACAGTAAGGGGTAAAGGGAATAGTGCATCAGTTTGTATAGCTAGATGGTTAGAATCATATCCAGGGTAACGATGCTCTGTGTGACAAGACAATTGAAAATATCCTCAAAATCCCTTAATAAGGAAGTGTTTCTATTTTGAATATGCAGACTCAACACTAAATGCTTACAAGTTCATGTCAGCATCAATCATGCTGGTAATTGTGGTCGAGTGAATTTATGTGCACTGTATGTGTCTTTGTGTGTGGGAATGTGTGTGTGTGGGTCTGTCATCTACCTATGTGTGTGTCAGTGTATTTCTCCTGGGAGAGTATTTTAGCCTGTAATGTTCCTTACTCCGTTATCCCTTTTTGGAAAAACGACAGTTGGGAGAGAGGTGGGGGGTGTCGTGGGGAGGATACGTAAAGGTGGGCAGGTCATGACCAGGTAAGGAATGCAGTCACCCCTTAGCAGAGTGCCACAGGGACTTTACACCAGGGGGAAACTTTATACCTTAAGTAAAACCCCCTGTCAATCATAGCTAACGGGGTCCTGCCGAGGGAGGGCAGCCTCTCTGCTTGCCTGTCTGTCTCCATATGGAGATATGGAGACATGGATATGGAGGGTAGTGGTGGTAGAGATGAGATGGGAGCAAACAGAGCTGACAGCTTCCTTCCCCACAGTAAACACTGCCATGCCACTTAGACAAGGGTGAGGGGCAACACACACCAACCACTCCCCTCCCTACCTACTATTCTAGTCCCTGCTACACACACCCAGACCCTATTCTAAACTATCTACACCCAGACCCTATTCTAAACTATCTACACCCAGACCCTATTCTAAACTATCTACACCCAGACCCTATTCTAAACTATCTACACCCAGACTCTATTCTAAACTATCTACACCCAGACTCTAGTCTAAACTATCTACACTCAGACCCTATTCTAAACTATCTACACCCAGACCCTATTCTAAACTATCTACACCCAGACCCTATTCTAAACTATCTACACCCAGACCCTATTCTAAACTATCTACACCCAGACTCTATTCTAAACTATCTACACCCAGACTCTAGTCTAAACTATCTACACCCAGACCCTATTCTAAACTATCTACACCCAGACCCTATTCTAAACTATCTACACCCAGACCCTATTCTAAACTATCTACACCCAGACCCTATTCTAAACTATCTACACCCAGACTCTATTCTAAACTATCTACACCCAGACCCTATTCTAAACTATCTACACCCAGACCCTATTCTAAACTATCTACACCCAGACCCTATTCTAAACTATCTACACCCAGACCCTATTCTAAACTATCTACACCCAGACTCTATTCTAAACTATCTACACCCAGACCCTATTCTAAACTATCTACACCCAGACCCTATTCTAAACTATCTACACCCAGACCCTATTCTAAACTATCTACACCCAGACCCTATTCCAAACTATCTACACCCAGACCCTATTCTAAACTATCTACACCCAGACTCTATTCTAAACTATCTACACCCAGACCCTATTCCAAACTATCTACACCCAGACCCTATTCTAAACTATCTACACCCAGACTCTATTCTAAACTATCTACACCCAGACCCTATTCCAAACTATCTACACCCAGACCCTATTCTAAACTATCTACACCCAGACCCTATTCTAAACTATCTACACCCAGACCCTATTCTAAACTATCTACACCCAGACCCTATTCTAAACTATCTACACCCAGACCCTATTCTAAACTATCTACACCCAGACCCTATTCTAAACTATCTACACCCAGACCCTATTCTAAACTATCTACACCCAGACTCTATTCTAAACTATCTACACCCAGACCCTATTCTAAACTATCTACACCCAGACCCTATTCTAAACTATCTACACCCAGACCCTATTCTAAACTATCTACACCCAGACCCTATTCTAAACTATCTACACCCAGACCCTATTCTAAACTATCTACACCCAGACTCTATTCTAAACTATCTACACCCAGACCCTATTCTAAACTATCTACACCCAGACCCTATTCTAAACTATCTACACCCAGACTCTAGTCTAAACTATCTACACCCAGACTTTACAGGCACCAACTATATCCAAAGTATAAGGAAACCAAATCCAGAAACACATACTACCTAAACCTAATACTCATAGTAACCATACGTCGTACTACACAAAGCATAAACAGGGATCAGGGTCTACAGACACATACCAGTGAGTTCCTTCCCGTTCCCAGGGTCCTTGGCAACATTACCTAATTGCATCCTTAACGTTTCATCTCCCCCCCCCTTCTCACCCCCTCACCCTCCTTCCACTCACCCCTCTCAGCAGCCTCTAAGGGTTCTATTCTGGGCCTGGTGGAGTGTTGGGGAGTACTGAGACAACATGGTGTCAACAGCTCCGTCCCAGTCCTCTCTCTGGTATTTGACTGCTATTCGCTCTAATGAGAACCCTCTGACTGACACACACATCACTCAGCCTCATTCTGCACCGTCATTGTTCCATTCTTTGGAATGAGAAAACAAAACATAAACTGGTCGGAAATAGACAACAACAGACAACAATCTTTAAATACAGTACTTTATGTAACTTAACAAGTATTATATATCACCTAAGTCTGAGCTACAAAGAGGGGTGTTTGTGACCACATCAGAACAGGAGGCCACTGTAAAGGATTCTTTTAAGGTCAGCTCGTGGTCTAGACTCGAGGGTTTGTGGTTGCTTTAGGTGAAGGTTGGTCTGTTTAGCCGGCCTGCTTAGTGGCAGGCTTGAGGTTACTAAGCCATGAACCAGTGTGTGTGTGTGTGTGTGTGTGTGTGTGTGTGTGTGTGTGTGTGTGTGTGTGTGTGTGTGTGTGTGTGTGTGTGTGTGTGTGTGTGTGTGTGTGTGTGTGTGTGTGTGTGTGTGTGTGTGTGTGTGTGTGTGTGTGTGTGTGTGTGTGTGTGTATGTTAACCACTATTCATCTCTTTCATCTCTTTCCCCATTTTAGATAGCATTAATAATACATGAATTTAACATGATTGTCATTTTCTCATTTCAATCAGTTCATTCTCTTTCATCTTCATTTGCAGTGTGGCATTCATTTATTTAGTCAGAATATTCTGCTATTAACGTCCAGTAATTATTTACCAAATCAGTTTGTAGAATCCAGAAGATCTCCTTCGACGAGAGAGAGAGACAGACAGAGGGAGAGAGAGGGAGAGAGAGAGAGACAGACAGAGAGAGCGAGAGGGAGAGAGAGAGACAGACAGAGGGAGCGAGAGGGAGAGAGAGAGACAGACAGAGGGAGAGAGAGAGACAGACAGAGGGAGAGAGAGGGAGAGAGAGAGACAGACAGAGGGAGAGAGAGAGACAGACAGAGGGAGCGAGAGGGAGAGAGAGAGACAGACAGAGGGAGAGAGAGAGACAGACAGAGGGAGCGAGAGGGAGAGAGAGAGACAGACAGAGGGAGCGAGAGGGAGAGAGAGAGAGACAGACAGACAGAGGGAGAGTGAGGGAGAGAGAGACAGACAGAGGGAGAGAGAGAGAATAAGTCATTGAGTGATGTTGGCTCTGCAGGGATCTGCATGTGGAGGGATCTGCACGTGGAGGGATCTGCCTGTGCTAGATGCGGTTTCCAACGTTCTAATTGAAGTTTGTCTTTTGAAGTAATTAAGATAAGACAAAATAATTGGCAT
The DNA here is from genome assembly GCF_045679555.1 of Salvelinus alpinus. Lineage (NCBI taxonomy): Eukaryota > Metazoa > Chordata > Actinopteri > Salmoniformes > Salmonidae > Salvelinus > Salvelinus alpinus. Next base: position 10,820,680 of record NC_092122.1, read on the forward strand.
TATAGCGGAGTAATTAAGCCATGCCTGTGGTTTTTCCTTTACCTTAATTTAACAGAAGCTTTTCTTCATCAACAATGCTGCCTGCTGCCATCGGTCTGCAAGTGAGTGTTGACTCACAATGCACAATGCTTTCATCTCTGTTTGTGTTAACTTTTGCCTCAGATCACATTACCGACCACTGAACTTGGAGAAAGCACACACAGGCATATGCTCACACAGTATATGCTTTGTTTCTGTTGTCTCACACATTAACACACACATGCGCGCACACACACACGCACACACGCACACACACACACACACACACACACACACACACACACACACACACACACACACACACACACACACACACACACACACACACACACACACACACACACACACACACACACACACACACACACACACACACACACACACACACACACACACACACACACACACACACACACACACACACACACACACACACACACACACACACACACACACACACACAGACTGCGTAATGACAGGAAAAGGCAGCCATGCTTTGGGAGCCCTGCAGCCCCTCATGACCAGGTTAGCAAAGTAAAGCCACGGCCCACTAGAACTGTATTTATACAAATAAATGACTACCCCGCCTCAGTACTACCATAACCCTTCTACTGAACTCTATGTGACCCACCCTTTGTGTGCATGTGTGTGTGTGTGTTTAGGTGAAGCTGTGTGTGTGTGTGTAGTCAATGTTGTGAATATGTTTGTGATGTGTGTGTGTATTCGATGCTGTGTGTGTGAGAGCTGTGTTCTTGGAGCCAGACTGCAGATTGTAGCTAAAAAAGATTCAAAACCAACTTCTCAGAGCTTGCTGATCCACATCTGGCCTCTCTGTGACTCCACTGTCGAAGAAACACATATTTAAATGGAGCAGTCTATGTGTACTTGCACACGTGTGTGTGTGTGTGTGTGTGTGTGTGTGTGTGTGTGTGTGTGTGTGTGTGTGTGTGTGTGTGTGTGTGTGTGTGTGTGTGTGTGTGTGTGTGTGTGTGTGTGTGTGTAACAACAAATACATTGCATTCATGACAGGCCTATGAATCCCTGCTGGTGTTAGTTGGTACTACGGCTGGCTCTGTCATTTCTACTAGCAGTTAGTAAGTCATGTGTAAGTGCATCATAGGCCCGCTTTGAGTTACTTTTCTCTGTTGACAAGACAGAAGTATTCCAGCCAAACTGTGGAGAGGTATCCGGGATGGTTTCGGTGACCCGTTCCTGTAGGTTCATGCTCTACAACATTCGCAGAGTACGACCCTGCCTCACGCAGGAAGCGGCGCAGGTCCTAATCCAGGCACTTGTCATCTCCCGTCTGGATTACTGCAACTCGCTGTTGGCTGGGCTCCCTGCCTGTGCCATTAAACCCCTACAACTCATCCAGAACGCCGCAGCCCGTCTGGTGTTCAACTTTCCCAAGTTCTCTCACGTCACCCCGCTCCTCCGCTCTCTCCACTGGCTTCCAGTTGAAGCTCGCATCCGCTACAAGACCATGGTGCTTGCCTACGGAGCTGTGAGGGGAACGGCACCTCCGTACCTTCAGGCTCTGATCAGGCCCTACACCCAAACAAGGGCACTGCGTTCATCCACCTCTGGCCTGCTCGCCTCCCTACCTCTGAGGAAGTACAGTTCCCGCTCAGCCCAGTCAAAACTGTTCGCTGCTCTGGCACCCCAATGGTGGAACAAACTCCCTCACGACGCCAGGTCAGCGGAGTCAATCAACACCTTCCGGAGACACCTGAAACCCCACCTCTTTAAGGAATACCTAGGATAGGATAAAGTAATCCTTCTAACCCCCCCCTTAAAAGAGTTAGATGCACTATTGTAAAGTGGTTGTTCCACTGGATATCATAAGGTGAATGCACCAATTTGTAAGTCGCTCTGGATAAGAGCGTCTGCTAAATGACTTAAATGTAATGTAATGTAATGTTTCATACACGTTTGAGTCCCAAAAACACAGCACATAACCACACACTTACACGCTAGCTCTCTCTCTCTCTCTCTCACACACACACACACACACACACACACACACACACACACACACACACACACACACACACACACACACACACACACACACACACACACACACACACACACACACACACACACACACACACACACACACACACACACACACACAGGATAACGAAGATTTCAGAGAAAGTGGAACTGAAAGCGTTTTAACAACTTTGCAGATATGAAACAAACAGACAATCATAATATCAGACAAAAATATCAAATTCCCAGTTTATGCTACAATACCAACTTCATAAGCGGTTTTAAAAATAGGTGTATTGGAATCAAAATTCCATGACAGAGTAAGGCATTGTTGGCAGAATAGATGGATGCAGTTCAATGCATGAATAATATAATTGACCAATAAATGTCTTGGTAGTCCAAAACATTTTGCTGTAAGGTTGTAACTTACAGCTGGCTGATACATTGTTTAGTTCCTTCAGCGATTCAGGATGCACTTTTCAGTTTTAATGACTCAATATTTAATACAAAGATGGCCGAATGTAACCAGGGCTGGGAATGTCAATACATTCAAACTAGCATGGGCAACAGGTCAGTCATAATGTGGGTAATAGGCTAGCTTATTTATTTATGTAGCTATTTATTTAGCAAGATCAAAACACGAAGCTTAACGTTAGCTAATGCTAGCTAGCTACCTACTGTGAGGATGTTGTCATTGGACGAGTCGGTGAATGGCTGACTTTTTCCCCTCCATTTGTCTGTGGCTACAGCTAGGAGATGCAGGTGTCATTTGGTTAGCTAGCAAGCAATGTGAATCACGTTGCTATCTAGCTATACTGAACTTGAACAACTGTTATCCACAATTAGCGTATCCTTTAGTTGTCAATCAAATGTATTTGGCATTGATCAAATGGGCGGGCAGCCAGGCAAGTTCCCATTCAGTTGTCAAAATGTGGGTTGGGACAAGCATGGATTGGCAGGCAGTGTGGTGAAGTTAGCATTATATTAAAGATTCGGACTTTGCTCATCAATACCTCTTCAACGGAACATGTCAGGATGATATGCATGTTATATTCTAAATCAGCTGACGATGGGGAACAAGTTACACCCCTTGTTTTTCCTGTTTGGTTCCGCTTTCCAAAAATGATTTAACTTTAATTTCTATGGCTCATTCTCTGTGTAGTCGCAGCTAAGGGACCATGTTAAAAGTGCAATTGAAATCTAGTGTTAACTGCAATTACTTTTGTATGATTTGACTTTGGCTATTTTAATTTAAATATATTTAATTATGGGGTGGCAGGTAGCCTAGTGGTTAGAGTGTTGGACTAGTAACCAAAGGTTGCAAGATTGAATCCCCAAGCTTACAAGGTAAAAATCGTTCTGCCCCCGAACAAGGCAGTTAACCCACTGTTCCTAGGCCGTCATTGAAAATAAGAATTTGTTCTTAACTGACTTGCCTAGTTAAATGAAGGTAAAATAAAAAAAAATGTAAAACATACTTGCTTAAAACTTCAATACCTTCAACACCATATGAATATAACCATCTGTTTTTGGTTCAGGGACCTTGTCTGCACAATCTACGGCAATTACATCTGTATTTTTTGACTTTTTAGGCTATTTTCTATTTATTGAATTTCATTATATGTCAAAAATATTGCCTTCGATTTTATTGACGAGGTCCCTGAACCAATGACAGTTGGTTGAATTCATGCACGTGATATGGGTGGAAACTATTGACATTTTAAACGTATTTTTCATACTTTAAGAAAATACATTATTTGAAAACAGCCAAACTATTTTTTTTACAAAAGTAATTGCCGTAGTTTGGACAGGCGAGGTCCCTGAACTAATAACAGTAGTTTGTTGTCACACCCTGATCTGTTTCACCTGTCTTTGTGATTGTCTATACCCCGCTCCAGGTGTCGCCCATCTAACCCATTATCCCCTGTGTATTTATACCTGTGTTCTCTGTTTGTGTGTTGCCAGTTTGTTTTGTTTCGTCAAGCCTACCAGCGTTTTCCCCCTATATTCCTGTCTCTTGAGTGTTCCTGTTCTCTAGTTTTCCCAGTTTGACCTTTTCTGGCTGCCCTGAGCCTGCCTGCCATCCTGTACCTTTGCCCCACATGTCTGGATTACTGACCTCTGCCTACCCTGAGCCTACCTGCCATCCGGTACCTTTGCCCTACCTATCTGGATTATTGACCCCTGCCTGTCATTGACCTGTCTTTTGCCTGCCCCTGTTTGATTATTAAACGGTTGTTAATTTGATGTTGTCTGCATCTGGGTCTTACCTTAAAATATGATAGTTGTATTCATGTAAGTCCTATGAGTTGGAAGCAATTGAATTCTCTGTGAAGTAAATTAAAATTAATATCACTTTAAAATAGCTAAACAAACTGCTGTGGATCAGAGAGAAGAGGTTTCTGAACAATATCAAATTGATTTGAGAGCTATATGTTGGGAAAGGGGATACCTAGTCACTTTTACGACTGAATGCATCTTCTGCATTGAACACAACCTCTCTGAATCAGAGCGGTGCAGGGGGCTGCCTTAATCAACATCCATGTCTTCAGCGCCTGGGGAACAGTGGGTTAACTGCCTTACTCAGGGGCAGAACGACAGATTTTTACCTTCCGCTCGGGGATTCGTTCGAAACCACTAGGCTACCTGCCATCCCTGTCATGTGGTTAAGAAGCTATCAACTATTTTCATTAACATGCAAAAGTAGGCGTTGCAGTTTTAAGATGGTCCCTTAACCCTCTGAGCAGAGGAGAGCAACGTTTTAGCCACATTTTGCCTCCGTAAAGAAAATATGACACCAAATTGCAAAAACAAGGGGTGTACCTTGTTCGCTATCTTTAGCTGATTCAGAATATGTTGTTTATATTGATCTACTGTTCTCTCTGTAGATTTTAGTAGCTGAATTTCTCACTAGAATCTTTTACCAATAAAAGTCTCTGGAGGGGTCTGAAAACTTGCTCAATATTGTAGGCAGCACTGCCCGAGTGGCAAATGGCTTGTTAGCATATAGGCCTACTGTAGCTCTGATTAGCTAGGTCCGCGTAGACTCTAGTCCTGGACAAGACAGATGTTTGTATTAGGTTTTATTCACTGCAGTGTCTATTAATTCTCCTGTCAGTTCAGCTTTTAACGGTGGCCATTTGTGTGTGTTTGTGTGTGTGTGTATATCTGTTTGTGTACGTGTGAGTGAATGAGAGCCACAGGGAAGGGCTTGTCTCAGACTGTTGTTTTAGCGTTGGCACAACGTCAGACTGCCAGCCTAATCCAAGGCCCCCTCAGAGCTTGGACACAACTAAAGCAGGTAATACACACCGCCTCCCACTGAACACACTCCTCACCCAGCGCTGGACCTGAGAACAGTGTGTGTGTACGAGCACGTGTATGTGTAAATCAAATCAAATCAAATAAAATGTTATTGTTCACATACACGTGGTTAGCAGATGTTATTCCGAGTGTATTGAAATGCTTATTGATCCGACAGTGCAGCAGTATCTAACAGGTAATATCTAACAATTCCACAACATAACCTAATATCTAACAAATTCCACAATAAAACCTAATATCTAATTATTATTATTAAAGTGTTCCAATTATTAAAGTGGCCAATGATATCAAGTCTGTAGTTAGGCAGCCACCTCTCTGTGCTAATGGTGGCTGTTTAACAATCTGATGGCCTTCAGATAGAAGCTTTTTCAATCTCTCTGTCCCAGCTTTGATGCACTTGTACTGACCTTGCCTTCTGGAAGGAAGCAGGGTGAACAGGCAGTGGCTCGAGTGGTTGTTGTCCTTGATGATCTTCTTGGCCTTCCTGTGACATCGGGTGTTGTAGGTGTCCTGGAGGGCAGGTAGTTTGCCCCCAGTGATGCGTTGTTGTCACGACAGCCGATTTGGCTGTCGCCTTCTGTAAAAAGAGGGCGACCCAATTACCACGAGGGGATTGTGCGATAAACCTCCAGGTAAACGCCGCACACGCTACCCTCCTCTGGTCATCCGGTTATCGATAGGACGGTGCGAAGCCTTAGGGGGAAGTACTGGTGGGCCACTTTAGCTAAGGACGTGAGGGTCTATGTCTCCTCCTGTTCAGTGTGCGCTCAGTGTAAGGCTCCTAGACACCTGCCCAGAGGGAACTTACAACCACTCCCCGTTCCACAGCGGCCTTGGTCACACCTGTCGGTAGACTTCCTGACCGACCTTCCTCCGTCCCAGGGTAACACCACGATCCTGGTTGTTGTCGATCGGTTCTCTAAGTCCTGTCGTCTCCTCCCTTTGCCCGGTCTCCCTACGTCCCTACAGACTGCAGAGGCCCTGTTTACTCACATCTTCCGGCACTACGGGGTGCCTGAGGACATCGGGGTCCCCAGTTCACGTCCCGGGTTTGGAGGGCGTTCATGGAGAGTCTGTGGGTCTCGGTCAGCCTGACCTTTGGTTTTCACCCCGAGAGTAATGGGCAGGTGGAGAGAGTAAACCAGGATGTGGGTAGGTTTCTGCGGCCGTATTGCCAGGCCCGACCAGGGGAGTGGGCGAGGTACGTTCCATGGGCAGAGATGGCCCAGAACTCACTCCGTCACTCCTCAACTAACCTTTCGCCCTTTCAGTGCGTGTTGGGGTATCAGCCGGTCCTAATACCGTGGCATCCGAGCCGGACCGAGGCTCCTGTGGTGGAGGACTGGGTGAAGCGCTCGAAGGAAACCTGGGAGGCCGTCCACGGGCACCTGAGACGGGCCGAAGGGCGGCAGAAAGCGAGCGCTGACCGCCACCGCAGTGAGGCCACGGTGTTCGCACCGGGGGACCGGGTCTGGCTCTCGACCCGAAACATGCCCCTCCGCCTGCCCTGCCGGAAGCTGGGTCCGCGGTTTGTGGGGCCATTTAAAGTCCTGAGGAGAATAAACAAGGTGTGTTATAGGTTACAGCTCCCCCTTATTACCGCATTAACCCCTCGTTTCATGTGTCTCTCCTCAGGCCGGTGGTAGCTGGTCCGCTTCAAGGAGCTGAGGTGCGGGAGGTCCCTCCGCCCCCCCTGGACATCGAGGGGGCTCCGGTATACACAGTGCGATCCATACTGGATTCCAGGCGTCGGGTGAGGGGCCTGCAGTATCTCATGGATTGGGAGGGGTACGGTCCGGAGGAGAGATGCTGGGTGCCGGGGGAGGACGTCTTGGACCAATCTCTACTGAGTGAGATTCACTGCCTCCATTCGGATCGCCCTGCGCCTCGTCCTCCGAGTCGCCCACGAGGCCGGCGTGCAGGCGCCGCGCGTCAGGGGGGGGGGGGGGGGGGTACTGTCATGACTTCCACCAAAGGTGGCTCCTCTCCCTGTTCGGGCGGTGCTCGGCGGTCCTCGTCGCCAGCCTACTAGCCGCCACCGATCCATTTTTCCTTTTCGTTTGTGTCTGTCTGTATTGTTTACACCTGTGTCCTATTATTTGATTTCGGTGGGTATATTTACCTCCGCTTCCTGCTAGTCTTTGTGAGGGATTGTTTTCTGTGGTTATGTTTTTAGGGGCAGCGTGTCTGCACCACAGTGTTTCTTTTCTCACGGCAGTTGTACCGTTTGGTATTGAGTTTAGGAGTAGAGGTTTCTCCTCCGTGTGTAGCGTTTATTTCCCTGTGTGTGTGGCGACCTCGTTTGGGCGTGTTTCAGTCCCATGTTGTAGTTGAGTTGGGACTGCTCAATAAACTATTTTGCCACTGGGATTTCCTTGCTCTCCTGCTCTTGATTCCCGCACCTCCCTCCATTAGGAGGCACGTAACAGTTGTGCAGATCGCACCACCCTGTGGAGAGCCCTGCGGTTGTGGGCGGTGCAGTTGCCGTACCAGGCGGTGATACAGCCCGACAGGATGCTCTCAATTGTGCACCTGTAAAAGGGTTCTCGGTGACAAGCTACATTTTTACAGCCTCCTGAGGTTGAAGAGGCACTGTTCTTCACCACACTGTCTGTGTTCATGGACCATTTCAGCTTGTCGGTGATATGTATACCGAGGAACTTAAAACTTTCCCCCTTCTCCACTGCTGTCCCGTCGATGTGGAGGGTGGGGTACTCCATTTGCTGTTTGCTGAAGTCCACGATCATCTCTTTTGTTTTGCTGACATTGAGTGAGAGGTTATTTTCTTGACACGACACTCCGAGGGCCCTCACTTCCTCCCTGTAGACTGTTTCGTCGTTGTTGGTAATCAAGCCTACCACTGTTGTGTCGTCTGCAAACTTGATGATTGAGTTGGAGGTGTGCATGGCCACGCAGTCGTGGGTGAACAGGGAGTACAGGAGGGGGCTGAGAACGCACCCTTGTGGGGCCCTAGTGTTGAGGATCAGTGGAGATGCTGTTTCCTACCTTCACCACCTAGGGGTGGCCCGTCAGGAAGTCTAGGAACCAGTTGCACAGGGCGGGGTCGAGACCCAGGGTCTCAAGCTTAATGATGAGTTTGGAGGGTACTATGGTGTTGAATGCTGAGCTGTAATCGATGAACAGCATTCTTACATAGGTATTCCTCTTGTCCAGATGGGATAGGGCAGTGTGCAGTGTGATGGCGATTGCATCGTCTGTGGACCTATTGGGGCGGTAAGCAAACTGGAGTGGGTCTAGGGTATCAGGTAGGGTGGAGATGATACAATCCTTGACTTGTCTCTCAAAGCACTTCATGATGACAGAAGTGAGTGCTACAGGGTGATAGTCATTTAGTTCAGTTACCTTTGCTTTCTTGGGAACAGTAAGATAATGTTTCTCACCGATGCAGGTGTCACCAACAGTTTTTGTGGTAGTCCAATTTGGGGTGTGTGTGTGTGTGTGTGTGTGTGTGTGTGTGTGTGTGTGTGTGTGTGTGTGTGTGTGTGTGTGTGTGTGTGTGTGTGTGTGTAGGCGGATGTGCTGGGGCTATGTGTGTGTGTGTGTGTGTGTGTGTGTGTGTGTGTGTGTGTGTGTGTGTGTGTGTGTGTGTGTGTGTGTGTGTGTGTGTGTGTGTGTGTGTGTGTGTGTGTGTGTGTGTGTGTGTGTGTGTGTGTGTGTGTGTGTGTGTGTGTGTGTGTGTGTGTGTGTGTACAGGGGATAGCTGTGGTTAGGGGCCTAAGTTGTCAGTGAAGTTAATAAAGAGGTCTGGAGCAACTTCTTCCTCCTGTGGTTAACCCCCTCCTCTGCAACCTGTTCCTCATTTAACAGCGCTGCATGCGCGGGGTGTTTTATGTGTGTGTGCGTGTGTGTGTGTGTGTGTGTGTGTGTGTGTGTGTGTGTGTGTGTGTGTGTGTGTGTGTGTGTGTGTGTGTGTTTGTGTGTTTGTGTGTGTGTGTGCGAGGAGTCAGCCTACAGGGAGGAGGCCAGAGATTTAGCAATGTGATGCCAGGACTACAACCTCTCCCACAACGTCAGAAAGTCCAAGGAGCTGATCGTGGATTATAGGAGAAAGAGGGGAGAGCTCGCCCCACTAAACACTTAACATGGTCCACACACACCCGCACAGTCATGAAGAGGGCATGGCAGCACCTCTTCCCCCGCAGGAGGCTGAAAAGATTTGGCATGGGTCCTCAGATCCTCAAAAAGTTCTACAGCTCCAACATCGAGAGGATCTTGGCTGGCTGCATCACCGCCTGGTATGGCAAACGCACCGCGCTTGATCGCAAAGCGCCTAAGAGGGTGGTGTGGACAGCCCAGTACATCACTGGGCTGAGCTCTATGCCATCCAGGACCTCTATCAGGCGGTGTCAGAGGAAGGCCTGAAAAATTGCCAAAGACTTCAGCCACTCAAGCCATAGACTGTTCATCTTGCTGCTGTTCGGCAAACGGTACTGGAGCATCAGCTCTCAGACCAACAGGCTCTTCTACCTCCAAGCCATAAGACTTCTAAATAGCCAGACTGCTAACTAGTCAATTAATGGTACCGAAACTATCTGCACTGACTCTGTCTTGAACTAACCCTACGCACACTCATTAGACTTTAAATACTCACCGTATACTCACTCACTCACTCACTCACTCACTCACTCACTTACTCACTCACTCACTCACTCACTCACTCACTCACTCACTCACTCACTCACTCACTCACTCACTCACTCACTCACTCACTCACTCACTCACTCACTCACTCACTCACTCACTCACTCACTCACTCACACACAGTACAATGACACTCCCACACAAAACCCACAGACATTCACATACACTACATACGCACACACACACGTAACATACATGCATACCGACACAAGACAAACACATTACACGCACTCGCACACACACTTTTACATCATCATTTGCTGCTGCTATTCTGTTCTTTATTTTACTATTATTATTATCTATCCTGACGCCTAGTCACTTTACCCTTCATTCACGTACATATCTACCTTAAATACCTTATTATTATCTATCCTGATGTCTAGTCACTTTACCCTGCCTTCATGTACATATCTACCTCAAATACCTTATTATTATCTATCCTGAAGCCTAGTCACTTTACCCTGCCTTCATGTACATATCTACCTCAAATACCTTATTATAATCTATCCTGATGCCTAGTCACTTTACCTGCCTTCATGTACATATCTACCTCAAATACCTTATTATTATCTATCCTGATGCCTAGTCATTTTACCCTGCCTTCATGAACATATCTACCTCAAATACCTTATTATTATCTATCCTGATGTCTAGTCACTTTACCCTGCCTTCATGTACATATCTACCTCAAATACCTTATTATTATCTATCCTGATGTCTAGTCACTTTACCCTGCCTTCATGTACATATCTACCTCAAATACCTTATTATTATCTATCCTGATACCTAGTCACTTTACCCTGCCTTCATGTACATATCTACCTCAAATACCTTATTATTATCTATCCTGATGCCTAGTCACTTTACCCTGCCTTCATGTACATATCTACCTCAAATACCTTATTATTATCTATCCTGATGCCTAGTCACTTTACCCTGCCTTCATGTACATATCTACCTCTAATACCTTATTATTATCTATCCTGATGCCTAGTCACTTTACCCTGCCTTCATGTACATATCTACCTCAAATACCTTATTGTTATCTATCCTGATGCCTAGTCACTTTACCCTGCCTTCATGTACATATCTACCTCAAATACCTTATTATTATCTATCCTGATGTCTAGTCACTTTACCCTGCCTTCATGTACATATCTACCTCAAATACCTTATTATTATCTATCCTGATGCCCAGTCACTTTACCCTGCCTTCATGTACATATCTACCCCAAATACCTTATTATTATCTATCCTGATGTCTAGTCACTTTACCCTGCCTTCATGTACATATCTACCTCAAATACCTTATTATTATCTATCCTGATGCCTAGTCACTTTACCCTGCCTTCATGTACATATCTACCTCAAATACCTTATTATTATCTATCCTGATGTCTAGTCACTTTACCCTGCCTTCATGTACATATCTACCTCAAATACCTTATTATTATCTATCCTGATGTCTAGTCACTTTACCCTGCCTTCATGTACATATCTACCTCAAATACCTTATTATTATCTATCCTGATGCCTAGTCACTTTACCCTGCCTTCATGTACATATCTACCTCAAATACCTTATTATTATCTATCCTGATGCCTAGTCACTTTACCCTGCCTTCATGTACATATCTACCTCAAATACCTTATTATTATCTATCCTGATGCCTAGTCACTTTACCCTGCCTTCATGTACATATCTACCTCAAATACCTTATTATTATCTATCCTGATGCCTAGTCACTTTACCCTGCCTTCATGTACATATCTACCTCAAATACCTTATTATTATCTATCCTGATGCCTAGTCACTTTACCCTGCCTTCATGTACATATCTACCTCAAATACCTTATTATTATCTATCCTGATGCCCAGTCACTTTACCCTGCCTTCATGTACATATCTACCCCAAATACCTTATTATTATCTATCCTGATGTCTAGTCACTTTACCCTGCCTTCATGTACATATCTACCTCAAATACCTTATTATTATCTATCCTGATGCCTAGTCACTTTACCCTGCCTTCATGTACATATCTACCTCAAATACCTTATTATTATCTATCCTGATGTCTAGTCACTTTACCCTGCCTTCATGTACATATCTACCTCAAATACCTTATTATTATCTATCCTGATGCCTAGTCACTTTACCCTGCCTTCATGTACATATCTACCTCAAATACCTTATTATTATCTATCCTGATGCCTAGTCACTTTACCCTGCCTTCATGTACATATCTACCTCAAATACCTTATTATTATCTATCCTGATGCCTAGTCACTTTACCCTGCCTTCATGTACATATCTACCTCAAATACCTTATTATTATCTATCCTGATGCCTAGTCACTTTACCCTGCCTTCATGTACATATCTACCTCAAATACCTTATTATTATCTATCCTGATGCCTTGTCACTTTACCCTGCCTTCATGTACATATCTACCTCAAATACCTTATTATTATCTATCCTGATGCCTAGTCACTTTACCCTGCCTTCATGTACATATCTACCTCAAATACCTTATTATTATCTATCCTGATGCCTAGTCACTTTACCCTGCCTTCATGTACATATCTACCTCAAATACCTTATTATTATCTATCCTGATGCCTAGTCACTTTACCCTGCCTTCATGTACATATCTACCTCAAATACCTCGTACCTCTGCACATTGATCTGGTACTGGTACTCCCTGTATATACCTCCCCACTGATCTGGTACTGGTACTCCCTGTAAATAGCTCCACATTGATCTGGTACTGGTACTCCCTGTATATAGCTCCACATTGATCTGGTACTGGTACTCCATGTATATATCTCCACATTGATCTGATACTGGTACTCCCTGTATATAGCTCCACATTGATCTGGTACTGGTACTCCCTGTATATAGCTCCACATTGATCTGGTACTGGTACTCCCTGTACCAGCTCCATTTTAGTGTATTTTATATTATTTCTGTTGTGTTACTATTACATTTTTTAACTCTGCATCTTTGCACGTAAGCAATTATTTCAGGGTAAAGTCTACAACAGTTGTATATGGTGCATGTGACTAATACAATAACATTTTAATTGTTTGTGTGTAATATAGTAGCGTATAGGAGTGAGAAGCACTGTCATACACTATCATGATCATTTTTGGCCTGCATATTTTACCCACAAGCCCCTATGCTAGAGAGCGTGAGACAGAGATCCAGAATCACTACAAGCAATGAAAACTTGTACTCATAATGCAGAGTTCTGAATCTTTACGTCGCTCTACTCTGAGTGGACAAATCATTAGGAACACCTGCTCTTTCCATGACATAAACTGACCAGGTGAATCCAGATGAAAGATATGATCCCTTATTGATGTCACTTGTTAAATCCACTTCAATCAGTGTAGATTAAGGGGAGGAGACAGGTTGAAGAAGCAATTTTAAGCCTTGAGACAATTGAGACATGGATTGTGTGTGTGTACCATTCAGAGGGTTTTATATACAATCTCTCTCTCTCTCTCTCTCTCTCTCTCTCTCTCTCTCTCTCTCTCTCTCTCTCTCTCTCTCTCTCTCTCTCAATTCAATTCAATTCAATTCAATTCAAGGGGCTTTATTGGCATGGGAAACATGTGTTAACATTGCCAAAGCAAGTGAGGTAGATATTATACAAAAGTGAAATAAACAATACAAATTAACAGTAAACATTACACATACAGAAGTTTCAAAACAATAAAGACATTACAAATGTTATATTATATATACACAGTGTTGTAACAATGTACAAATGGTTAAAGCACACAAGTTAAAATAAATAAGCATAAATATGGGTTGTATTTACAATGGTGTTTGTTCTTCACTGGTTGCCCTTTTCTTGTGGCAACAGGTCACAAATCTTGCTGCTGTGATGGCACACTGTGGAATTTCTCCCAGTAGATATGGGAGTTTATCAAAATTGGATTTGTTTTCAAATTCTTTGTGGATCTGTGTAATCTGAGGGAAATATGTCTCTCTAATATGGTCATACATTGGGCAGGAGGTTAGGAAGTGCAGCTCAGTTTCCACCTCATTTTGTGGGCAGTGTGCACATAGCCTGTCTTCTCTTGAGAGCCATGTCTGCCTACGGCGGCCTTTCTCAATAGCAAGGCTATGCTCACTGAGTCTGTACATAGTCAAAGCTTTCCTTAAATTTGGGTCAGTCACAGTGGTCAGGTATTCTGCCACTGTGTACTCTCTGTTTAGGGCCAAATAGCATTCTAGTTTGCTCTGTTTTTTTGTTAATTCTTTCCAATGTGTCAAGTAATTATCTTTTTGTTTTCTCATGATTTGGTTGGGTCTAATTGTGCTGTTGTCCTGGGGCTCTGTGGGGTGTGTTTGTGTTTGTGAACAGAGCCCTAGGACCAGCTTGCTTAGGGGACTCTTCTCCAGGTTCATCTCTCTGTAGGTGATGGCTTTGTTATGGAAGGTTTGGGAATCGCTTCCTTTTAGGTGGTTGTAGAATTTAACGGCTATTTTCTGGATTTTGATAATTAGTGGGTATCGGCCTAATTCTGCTCTGCATGCATTATTTGGTGTTCTACGTTGTACTCTCTCTCTCTCTTTCTCTCTCTCTCTCTCTCTCTCTCTCTCTCTCTCTCTCTCTCTCTCTCTCTCTCTCTCTCTCTCTCTCTCTCTCTCTCAAATTCAAGCTGCTTTATTGGCATGAAAAACATTGTGTCAATATTGCCAAAGCAACAATGTATACAATATACATTATCTATATAATATCTCTCTCTCTCTCTCTCTCTCTCTCTCTCTCTCTCTCTCTCTCTCTCTCTCTCTCTCTCTCTCTCTCTCTCTCTCTCTCTCTCTCTCTCTCTCTCTCTCTCTCTCTCAAATTCAAGCTGCTTTATTGGCATGAAAAACATTGTGTCAATATTGCCAAAGCAACAATGTATACAATATACATTATCTATATAATATCTCTCTCTCTCTCTCTCTCGCTCTCTCTCTCTCTCTCTCTCTCTCTCTCTCTCTCTCTCTCTCTCTCTCTCTCTCTCTCTCTCTCTCTCTCTCTCTCTTTCTCACATGCACACACAACAGCCTTACAAACATGTGGGCAACGTGGGGTTAATTGTAGCTCTAAATAGAATAGTTTCCCTCCATCCCTCCCTCCCTTCCTGAGGCACTTTACAACAGAAACAGAAAGACACATGAGTGCCACTAAAAACGATCACCCCCCAAACTCACCTTCCGTGCTCATTCTCACATCCCCCTCTAACTCACCTGGACAGGTAGCGATGCGACAGCAATTCAGCCCCGCCCCATAACCCCTCACTACCCAATGGAGTCAGAGTAGAGAGGATTGATAGCCCCCCCACTACACCCCGGCACCCTTCAATCTATCAGCTTCATGGAGTTACAGTAGGAATGGTTGAAAGTAAGCAGATTGCACAATCAAACTGTCTTGGAAATCTTTATCCCACGGTTCTGTTTTTTTCTGTGCATGCCTGCTCACCGATTCTAATGTCATGACGTAGACTAATTGAACTGTTTCATGTTAATGACAATTGCTATAGGCTGTTATTCTCTGTTTTTGGCTTGGCCCGTAGTATGTCAATATGGCCCCTGACACAAGGTTAAAGTTGTCTTTATCATGGCTGCAGGCTGTTAGTATTTAACTGTATTTATCTGTTGAAGGATGGCATGTAGGAAGGATGTCATTAAAAAGCCTTCAATCCCCTTATGATCCAGAGGTCCATTCTCAGGCCACAGTGATGTCAACAATGAAATCAGACTGACAGCCAAGTCCTCTCTGGAAAACAATCAATACAGTCCCTGAGTTCATCTGAAATTAGGAGGGAGAGGGGTTATCCACAAACAGAGGAACACACGCGCATGCAGGCACGCACGCACGGACACACACGATCCCCCAAAATGCTGAAATATCTAACTTTTTTGTGACCGTGTGAGGAGAATGAAGACAATAAGGGATCTTGTTAATTCCCCAATGAAAGGTGTGACATGTTGAAATGTAATGACTTGGCCTGCTGAGCTGAAACCAAACACTGCTTTAAACCACAGAGGGGTCGTGGATGGAAGCAGAGAGAGAAAGGGAGCACAGAGCCGAGGGTATCTTTTCCAAATGAATACAGAGCCTCGCCTTTCATGGAGTCTTTATTCAGTCATAAAGACAGTTAGACTTCACAATAGGTATTTTTAAATGTAGTCTTGGCAATAGTCAGATTCATGGTTTCACAATAGAATCGAAATCTTTCGACATACCTCTATCTCATCTCCATTTGTGTGGTTAATCTATTCATGTTGCGTTACGTCTTCTAAGGAACCATCTTTCACCAGCTTCTCCTCTTCATTGACAGTCTCCCAGCTTATCCACCCTCCTCCTCCTCCTCCTCCTCCTCCTCATGGTCACTAGGGACCTCTCTCTTAGTCGCATAAAAAAACATCCGTCACGGATTGCCTTCCCCGTCCGAATGGTGAATTAGCACAGTGTTTACACTGAGCTGGTGGGCTAAAGCCCATGGCTGGATTATGGGCTGGATGGTGGATGGGCTGGGGTTGATTGTAGAGGCCCAGCAGTGATCACACTGATCACAGCAGTCTGCTCCAACAGTTAGCTATGGTGCGAGGGGCTTGGCACTGCAGTTATCTTTTGGCACATCGAGCTGATAGGCTCACTAGAACACTGTGAAAGGCCAGCCATATCTAGTCAGAGCCAATGAGATAAGAGGGTGAGAGGGCTGTTGTTGTGTTTCTTTGACATTTGGAACATTTGTTGTTTGGGATGTGAGAGCTAGCACAAAGTGATTAGTGAAATTGGTCCTTGTGATATTAATTTCAAAATGTTTATTGAGGGATTATTCGAATGACCTTTTCATGGAGATCAATAGCCATACTACCGTAGAATCAGTACAAGATATGCAGTAGGCAGTAGGCAGTTGCCAAAGCATCCTTTTTGAGTTACACCTGTGGTCAACATGTCTATGTATACAGTGTGTATCCTCAGATCTCCTCAGATCTCCTCCATCGTAGCTCACTGTATTGAGAGATGCTGGAGAAAGATGGTTCCTCAGAAGACGAATCATTACAGCAAGACCTTGTCCTCGGTGTTGCATACGGTAACCTCTCTTTCTCTGTGAAAGAGGCCCTTATTTTAGCCCAGCATTTTTACACACAGACAGTTTCATTTTTGTGTGTCTGGGCCATAAATCACAACGACGACTCTGCATGGGCGTTTGTGTGTGTTTGCGAGCCAAACCAAACAGGAGTGCTGACGTCCCTGAATTGTGGTTCTGCATCGCCTAGTGGATACGTGTCATCTACGTTTGGGAGTGAGGTATGCTGGGACAAAAACCTGAGGTGATCCACCTGACCTTGGCTAACAGCCTGACTCAAAACATCGTTCAGTATAGGAGGGAGAGAAGGAAAGAGAGAAAGAGGGAGAGAGAGAGAGAGACAGAGGGAGGGAGGGAAATAGAGAGTGAGTGAAAGAGAAACAGGATAGTGGAGAGAGTGAAAGGGAGAGGAAGAGAGAAGAGAACAGTATAGAAAGAGATTGCTGCAGAGCAATAGCCACAAAATCATTATTTTAACATCAAGGGCAATAGCAATTATTAAGCTTTACTCTGCTTTGGCAGCACAGTTAAGTCAGTGTAGAAATACAATGAAGATACAGAGTTATGACTGAGATGGATTTCTGTCCGCTGAGAATGGGGTATCAGCGAGGAGTCCATTTGAAAGCGACGTTCATTACCTCACGCGATTTGATTTTGTGAAATCTAAGCGGAATTTTTAATGGTATGGCACACTGCTCAATAATTCCACTGATAAGAGCCTTGGAGAATGAGAGTCCAATGGCCTGTGTAAATCTGTGACTGAAGACATCTCGGTTATCACTCTCTCTTATCCTCCCTCTCTCACTTTCCCTCTCCCTCACTCACTCCCTTTTCCTCTCTCTCTCGCACCTTTCTGTTTTTTAAAAAATTCTCTCTCCATCTCTCTTTTCTCTGTCTCTGTCTCTGTCTCTGTCTATTGCTCTTTCCTCTTTCTACCTTTCTCTCCCTCTCCTTTTCCTCTCCTTCTGTCTCTTTCTCTCGCTTCCCTCTTCCCTTTGTGTCTCATAGGAACAGCCTGTAACCCTGCAAAGTGTGTATGTGTGTGAGAGAGAGAGTGAAAGGGCCATATATGCATCCTGATCGATTGTCTACACTTAAAACGGGCGTGTTTAAATGAAATTGTTATCTCTAAGAGCGTTCAAACGCTTGTTTAATAAAATGAGATAAAAAACAGTCTTCATTAAAAAGGTCACTGTTTGTTTGTGGGTTTTTCCTTTGGAAAGACCTTGAAGGTATATCAGCCCCCATCACACACACACACACACACACACACACACACACACACACACACACACACACACACACACACACACACACACACACACACACACACACACACACACACACACACACACACACACACACACACACACACACACACACACACACACACACACACACACACACACACACACACACACACACACACACAAGAGGATAGATAAGGAGCCCTTTTAAAACCGGATGCATTATTTAACCCACCCCAGCTAATGGCTCAGATTGTCCTGTAACAATTGAATAACATCTGGAGATAACACAGACCTTTTGCTCTCCTTTTAAAGGATCACCGCGTGAAACTGTAGATAGCAGCTCACGCTGACGCTTTTATCAGGAGGGCAGAGGGAACATCCTCCCAGCCCGGCCAGGCCAGAAAACACTGTTACCATCACAAAATAAGATTGCTCCCTGCCAAAGGTTTTGGAAGAGGAGAAAAGAGGAGAGAGACAGCGGGGGAAAAGAGAGGGGGGGAAGGAAAAATCAATAACATGGTGGTCAGTATTAATCTAACATCAATATAGGCAGTATCTTTTACTTTTCATGGTAATGGCTCTAGTGATCTCCTAAAGTGCCTCTCAAGTGCTTAGAGGGCGGCTGATAGCATCTTATCGTGGCTGGAGGAGTGTACCGTGCTGGGCAGGGAGGGATGCAAAACTAGCCAAGGTCCTGGGACTGTTTGGGGAACAAGGGGTCTGTAAAATTGTGTGCGTGATCTCCTTTTGAAGAGCTGTTGCTTAACCCTGACAGATGAGAGAGGGTTGGTTGCCCCTAACGACCAGTACCACCTTAGTCACGGCCGGCCACTCTCTGTCTCTTCGATGGGTTATTGTCGTTCATAGATTGAACACACCTACAATCACACTCATATTTACACTGAAACACACACACACACACACACACACACACACACACACACACACACACACACACACACACACACACACACACACACACACACACACACACACACACACACACACACACACACACACACACACACACACACACACACACACACACACACACACACACCAGGGTCAGGGCCTGGCGCTACTGCCAAATATGGCTGAGTATGTGTGTCTTTGTGTTTTGTGTGTGTGTGAGAGTGTTTTTTATTTTTTGTTGAATAAATACTTCTGGCTACTCTCAGCCCATTGGACGGAGCTGAACTCTGTGTTTGTGCGTGTGTGTGCGTGTGTGTGTGTCCTACAGTATATTTCTGCTTGAGACGTGCTGAGAATGGCATCGCCACAATTCATCCATTTGAGCACATTTGCAAGTTTTAACAGTGACTCTGTTCAAAAGGCATTTCTCCCACGGTTCAACTCTTTCCCCTCACTGTACTGTGTCCACACACTGAAACACAGACATACAGCATAGCATCGCAGCTCAGCTCACTAGTGTGTAGTCTGTAATGCACGTACCAGATTCTCATAGAAAGGTACTCATATTCCGTATCCTCTTATACTAGTATCTCAAACCCAGCTTCTCACCTGACAAGAGATTCTGTGACTTTCACTGAGCTTTATTGGGCTTTCATTCTGATGGGAGCGAGCATCACAGTCCAATATGGAGAATAGAAAGCCCTTTTTCACATTTGAATGAAGTCATCTTGTCCCAGAGTGGAGGTGCTATTGGCCCAGATCCCTAATTTCCATCCCCCCTCCCTTTCCCTGGTAGGCCCCCCTGGTTGTGCTACTATCTGATTGGCCAGCCAGATTTGGGTTTATGCACCAGAGCTGAGAGTGCTTGTGGTGGATTCCTTGAGGGAGGGAGGAGGGACAGATATTGTGTCTGTATATGTTTGTGCCTGTGGGACTGTGTTTGTGTGTGCGTGTGAGTGAGTGTGTGTGTGTGTGTGGTGGGGGCAGAACTCCTGTGCCAGGCATTGGCAGCATGCCCTACCCATTGATCCTGTTGGATGCCTTCCAGTTTCCCTCTTCACTACCCTCCCTCCCCCCTCTCTCTGCTGGCTCTTGGGGGAGAGAGGCAATTATCTCTGGGGTCCTTAACAACCCTCCCATATCTGTGTGTTTATATTTATGTGTGTGTGTATGTGTTCATGTGCGCATTGCATTGTACAGGGTCATCCTCGCATCACAGCAGTGCTTGCGATTCAGGGGGAGTGAGTGTGTGAATGAGAAAAACACAGTCCTCATCAAAATGCTATCTATCATTGATTCAAAGAACCAAATATTTCGATAATTTGGAGTAACACCCAAAACATCAGCAATTGCAAAACATCCCACTTGCACACAAGACAGTCTTTTTGTCATGTACTCACACAGAGGTTTAGCAACATCCTTCATATTTGTAGTCAGGAAGTGGAGGTGCTTTATGAGTAGATAGCAGTGAGAGGCAAACACCACTCTACCTACAGTACCAAACATCAATGACTCTCGTATTCCTTTGCAAAAGAGCATGAGGCAGTGTCACAATGCCTTAACACTACATTCTCCCGAGTGGCGCAGGGGACTAAGGCACTGCAGACCCTGGTTCGATTCCAGGCTGTGCCGCAACCGGCCGTGATTGGGAGTCCCATAGGGTGGCGCACAACTGGCCAGCGTCGTCCGGGTTTGGCCGGGGTGGGCCGCCATTGTAAGTAAGAATTTGTTCTTAACTGACTTGCCTAGTTAAATGAATAAACAGTAATATTAGAACTCCACCTGAATCAGCATAGACTTACTGTCCCTTCAGGAATGGCTGTGTCCCACACCTTTTGTTTCCTTCAGCTTAAACACTACACAATCACACTGAGGGACGTTTTAAACGCCCCGTAAAATACAGTACATCGAATGAAAATGTTTTAAATCTCTATGCCCATATAAACTATTTAGGATTATCCAATATCTTTACAAATGGAGCTGATTATCCCATTAAGCCGAACTCTCACTATAAATAGTGCTCTAATACTGATGTAGATTTCTGGGGGCCGGAGTGGGTAGGAGGATAAGTGTTACTGGGCGATGTTTTTTATTTGATTGCCTTCTTATCCCCTCTCTCTCTTCCGCCTGTGGTCCTTCTGTATACTCTGAATGCTCAAACACTAATACCATTCTCCAAATGTCGTGAAACGAGGGCATAAACATTTTTCTGGGTTTATGATTTCATTTTTCACCTCCAGAGAAAGTCTTTTTTTTTTCTCTCCATCTCTCTCTTCTTTCTTCATTCTATTCCATTTATTCATATTCAACAGTCAATCATTTTTTTTGAAAAAAAGAGAGAGAGGGAGAGAGAGAAATCTGGAGATTGCAGATGGAAGTGGTATTTTTTTCTTCATGTTCTTATCCTCCCGCATTTGAACTGGCGATGTAGAAAAGCGCTAGGAGCACCGCTTTACATAGCAGCCTCACTCTCATCAAAAGCCGCCAATCGGGCCTAAATCAGCATGCAAAATGCCACTCAACCCTGTAGCCTTTATTAAAGTTTGCAGGGACTCAATTTGAGATAGCGATCGTTCCTATTAAAAAGCAAAATGTAAGATAGTTTTTTTATATAAATCTCAGGCTGGAATGGAATTGTTAATCAGCATAGTCTGATGTGATTTCTCTGTCACAAATCCTGCCCAGGGCTCAGCAGCACACCAGCTTTACCGTAACTTCGGGCTTAGCAGTCGCCACGGAAACCATGCAGGGGAGGATGGGATGTATAGAGGGGTGGGGGGAGGCTAAGCTCTCCTCCCCAGCAAGGCTCCTCCTGCCTCCATCCCTCCCCCCTCTCGCCCCCTCCATGATGAGAAGCTAGCTGATATCAGGGGCTTGATTGGATTTCAGTTTTATTGGGCAGTGTGTTGTTTTGGTGGTCTGACTTGTAGCTGGTGTACATGTTCTGGAAAGGATCAAGCCCAATGTCACATGTCCCAACAGGACCTTCCTTAAGCCCTCCTCACTAGACTAGTTTAGACATCGACAGATTCTGTTTGCTTGTATGTATGAGTGCATTTGGTGTATTTTGTATGCAAGTGTTTTTGTTTACAAGTATACGTGCTTTTGTATGTGTGGTGTGAATGATTGTTGACTTGTGTTTATGTGTGTGAAATTACAGTGGACCCCTGGTGTGACCGTGGTGTTGGTGTTCAGGGATGAGTGTGTTTGTCATCCCTCCCTCTCCAACCCCCTGCTCTTGGCCTGCGTCCTACCTGGCGAGGCTTCCTGTTTATTGGCTGAGCCGTGGAGCCCTGCCCCTTGGACCTCTGGTTCTCTGGATCTCAGCACTGTACGGGGCCCGGCTGAGAGAGCAGCAGCTCCAGCTTAACCTCCCAAAGCTTGTGTGCTCTATGTACACACACACACACACACACACACACACACACACACACACACACACACACACACACACACACACACACACACACACACACACACACACACACACACACACACACACACACACACACACACACACACACACACACACACACACACACACACACACACACACACACACACACACACACACAATTACAATAGTGTGTGTGTGTATATTTAAGTCTAGGCCGCATGTATTCTAATGCATTTACAATACGGTGTGTGTGTACTGTGCCCTCATATGGTCTGTGTTCCAGTTGAAGCACACCCAGTAGCAGGTCATCCTACAATGGTAATGATGTCAACCAAAAGTTCAGCCGTATCACAGTAGTGAACTGTATGCAGATCGCGCTGGCTAGGAGACCACGATGCTTCAGTGCAGCACAGTTGAACTCAGACCAATATAGCACTCAGCTGTGTTCTTTAAAACTCTGTATCCAACTGCGTCATTGGAAATAAAACGCACAAAGATGGCAGGTCCCATGAAATCACAACGGAAATATGTGTGTGAGACCAAGAGAGAGTGAGCAAAATGGAAAGAGAGAGGGGATAGGGACTGTATTTCTGTGTATATGTGTGCATCTCTATAGTGTGTCTGTGTATGAATTTGTGGACACACCATTTGTGGATATTCCACATTAGTGAGGAGGCTGCCAAGCCAATCATCTCAGCCTAACGGTAATTGAATGTGATTTTAATGGAGAGAGGCATGTGTGCACTGAAACATGAGTCTACAGTGGGTTAGCTCATGCCAGCAGTGGTCTGACCGGCAGTTAACTCTGCTTCAGTAGCATCGGGGTGAATTTAAGTCTTCGTAGCAAAGTGATACCGCTTGCCTAATGTTATCCATACACTTCATACCAGTCTTCATAACTTTAACACAGGGATGTTAATTAGATAGTTGTACTGATGTACACAACAAAAAAATTGAGAGATTACATGCTGTGGAATCCGACCATTGTTTGTGAGATAATTGCATATAGATTTTATGTATAGAATTTGGTCATAAAGATATAGTATTTTTTTTTTACCTTTATTTAAGTAGGCAAGTCAGTTAAGAACAAATACTTATTTTCAATGACGGCCTAGGAACAGTGGGTTAACTGCCTGTTCAGGGGCAGAACAACAGATTTGTACCTTGTCAGCTCGGGGATTTGAACTTGCAACCTTTCGGTTACTAGTCCAACGCTCTAACCACTAGGCTACCCTGCCGCCCCAATAAAGATAAAGATATAGTATGTGTCCAGCACGGTAAACGGCAGGCTTAAAATGAAGTGTTTGTGTTGTTTTAGTCTATACAGTACAGTACATCTACCTGACTGGGCTGTTCTAGTATATACAGTACAGTACATATAACTGGTTTGTTCTAGTCTGTACAGTACAGTACATATAACTGGGTTCTTGTAGTCTATACAGTACAGTACATCTACCTGACTGGGTTGTTCTAGTCTACACAGTACAGTACATCTACCTGACTGGGTTGTTCTAGTCTATACAGTACAGTACAGTACATATGACTGGGTTGTTCTAGTCTACACAGTACAGTACATATGACTGGGTTGTTCTAGTCTACACAGTACAGTACATCAACCTGACTGGGTTGTTCTAGTCTATACAGTACAGTACATCTAGCTGACGGGGTTGTTCTAGTCTATACAGTACAGTACATCTACCTGACTGGGTTGTTCTAGTCTATACAGTACAGTACATCTACCTGACTGGGTTGTTCTAGTCTATACAGTACAGTACATCTACCTGACTGGGTTGTTCTAGTCTATACAGTACAGTACATATGACTGGGTTGTTCTAGTCTACACAGTACAGTACATATGACTGGGTTGTTATAGTCTACACAGTACAGTACATCAACCTGACTGGGTTGTTCTGTCTATACAGTACAGTACATATGCCTGGGTTGTTATAGTCTATACAGTACAGTACATCTACCTGACTGGGTTGTTCTAGTCTATACAGTACAGTACATATAACTGGTTTGTTCTAGTCTATACAGTACAGTACATATGACTTGGTTATTCTAGTCTATACAGTACAGTACATCAACCTGACTGGGTTGTTCTGTCTATACAGTACAGTACATATAACTGGTTTGTTCTAGTCTATACAGTACAGTACATATGACTGGGTTGTTCTAGTCTATACAGTACAGTACATCTACCTGACTAGTTTGTTCTAGTCTATACAGTACAGTATATATGCCTGGGTTGTTATAGTCTATACAGTACAGTACATCTACCTGACTGGATTGTTCTAGTCTACACAGTACAGTACATATGACTGCATTGTTCTAGTCTATACAGTACAATACATATGACTGTATTGTTCTAGTCTATACAGTACAGTACATCTACCTGACTGGGTTGTTCTAGTCTATACAGTACAGTACATATGACTGGGTTGTTCTAGTCTATACAGTACAGTACATCTACCTGACTGGGTTGTTCTGTCTATACAGTACAGTACATATAACTGGTTTGTTCTAGTCTATACAGTACAGTACATATGACTGGGTTGTTCTAGTCTATACAGTACAGTACACCTACCTGACTGGTTTGTTCTAGTCTATACAGTACAGTACATATGCCTGGGTTGTTATAGTCTATACAGTACAGTACATCTACCTGACTGGGTTGTTCTAGTCTATACAGTACAGTACATCTACCTGACTGGGTTGTTCTAGTCTATACAGTACAGTACATCTACCTGACTGGATTGTTCTAGTCTACACAGTACAGTACATATGACTGGATTGTTCTAGTCTATACAGTACAGTACTTAAATGTACATGACTTAAATGTAAATGTACATATGACTGCATTGTTCTAGTCTATACAGTACAATACATATGACTGGATTGTTCTAGTCTATACAGTACAGTACATATGACTGGGTTATTCTAGTCTATACAGTACAGTACATCTACCTGACTGGGTTGTTCTAGTCTATACAGTACAGTACATATGACTGGGCTGTTCTAGTCTATACAGTACAGTACATCTACCTGACTGGGTTGTTCTAGTCTATACAGTACAGTACATATGACTGGGTTGTTCTAGTCTATACAGTACAGTACATACACCTGACTGGGTTGTTCTAGTCTATACAGTACAGTACATCTACCTGACTGGGTTGTTCTAGTCTACACAGTACAGTACATCTACCTGACTGGGTTGTTCTAGTCTATACAGTACAGTACAGTACATATGACTGGGTTGTTCTAGTCTACACAGTACAGTACATATGACTGGGTTGTTCTAGTCTACACAGTACAGTACATCAACCTGACTGGGTTGTTCTAGTCTATACAGTACAGTACATCTAGCTGACGGGGTTGTTCTAGTCTATACAGTACAGTACATCTACCTGACTGGGTTGTTCTAGTCTATACAGTACAGTACATCTACCTGACTGGGTTGTTCTAGTCTATACAGTACAGTACATCTACCTGACTGGGTTGTTCTAGTCTATACAGTACAGTACATATGACTGGGTTGTTCTAGTCTACACAGTACAGTACATATGACTGGGTTGTTATAGTCTACACAGTACAGTACATCAACCTGACTGGGTTGTTCTGTCTATACAGTACAGTACATATGCCTGGGTTGTTATAGTCTATACAGTACAGTACATCTACCTGACTGGGTTGTTCTAGTCTATACAGTACAGTACATATAACTGGTTTGTTCTAGTCTATACAGTACAGTACATATGACTTGGTTATTCTAGTCTATACAGTACAGTACATCAACCTGACTGGGTTGTTCTGTCTATACAGTACAGTACATATAACTGGTTTGTTCTAGTCTATACAGTACAGTACATATGACTGGGTTGTTCTAGTCTATACAGTACAGTACATCTACCTGACTAGTTTGTTCTAGTCTATACAGTACAGTATATATGCCTGGGTTGTTATAGTCTATACAGTACAGTACATCTACCTGACTGGATTGTTCTAGTCTACACAGTACAGTACATATGACTGCATTGTTCTAGTCTATACAGTACAATACATATGACTGTATTGTTCTAGTCTATACAGTACAGTACATCTACCTGACTGGGTTGTTCTAGTCTATACAGTACAGTACATATGACTGGGTTGTTCTAGTCTATACAGTACAGTACATCTACCTGACTGGGTTGTTCTGTCTATACAGTACAGTACATATAACTGGTTTGTTCTAGTCTATACAGTACAGTACATATGACTGGGTTGTTCTAGTCTATACAGTACAGTACACCTACCTGACTGGTTTGTTCTAGTCTATACAGTACAGTACATATGCCTGGGTTGTTATAGTCTATACAGTACAGTACATCTACCTGACTGGGTTGTTCTAGTCTATACAGTACAGTACATCTACCTGACTGGGTTGTTCTAGTCTATACAGTACAGTACATCTACCTGACTGGATTGTTCTAGTCTACACAGTACAGTACATATGACTGGATTGTTCTAGTCTATACAGTACAGTACTTAAATGTACATGACTTAAATGTAAATGTACATATGACTGCATTGTTCTAGTCTATACAGTACAATACATATGACTGGATTGTTCTAGTCTATACAGTACAGTACATATGACTGGGTTATTCTAGTCTATACAGTACAGTACATCTACCTGACTGGGTTGTTCTAGTCTATACAGTACAGTACATATGACTGGGCTGTTCTAGTCTATACAGTACAGTACATATGACTGGGTTGTTCTAGTCTATACAGTACAGTACATATGACTGGGTTGTTCTAGTCTATACAGTACAGTACATACACCTGACTGGGTTGTTCTAGTCTATACAGTACAGTACATCTAGCTGACTGGGTTGTTCTAGTCTATACAGTACAGTACATCTACCTGACTGGGTTGTTCTAGTCTATACAGTACAGTACAGTACATATGACTGGGTTGTTCTAGTCTATACAGTACAGTACATATGACTGGGTTGTTTTAGTCTATACAGTACAGTACATACAGCTGACTGGGTTGTTCTAGTCTATACAGTACAGTACATCAACCTGACTGGGTTGTTCTAGTCTATACAGTACAGTACATCTACCTGACTGGGTTGTTCTAGTCTATACAGTACAGTACATCAACCTGACTGGGTTGTTCTAGTCTATACAGTACAGTACATCTACCTGACTGGGTTGTTCTAGTCTATACAGTACAGTACATATGACTGGGTTGTTCTAGTCTACACAGTACAGTACATATGACTGGGTTGTTATAGTCTACACAGTACAGTACATCAACCTGACTGGGTTGTTCTGTCTATACAGTACAGTACATATGCCTGGGTTGTTATAGTCTATACAGTACAGTACATCTACCTGACTGGGTTGTTCTAGTCTATACAGTACAGTACATATAACTGGTTTGTTCTAGTCTATACAGTACAGTACATATGACTTGGTTATTCTAGTCTATACAGTACAGTACATCAACCTGACTGGGTTGTTCTGTCTATACAGTACAGTACATATAACTGGTTTGTTCTAGTCTATACAGTACAGTACATATGACTGGGTTGTTCTAGTCTATACAGTACAGTACATCTACCTGACTAGTTTGTTCTAGTCTATACAGTACAGTATATATGCCTGGGTTGTTATAGTCTATACAGTACAGTACATCTACCTGACTGGATTGTTCTAGTCTACACAGTACAGTACATATGACTGCATTGTTCTAGTCTATACAGTACAATACATATGACTGTATTGTTCTAGTCTATACAGTACAGTACATCTACCTGACTGGGTTGTTCTAGTCTATACAGTACAGTACATATGACTGGGTTGTTCTAGTCTATACAGTACAGTACATCTACCTGACTGGGTTGTTCTGTCTATACAGTACAGTGCATATAACTGGTTTGTTCTAGTCTATACAGTACAGTACATATGACTGGGTTGTTCTAGTCTATACAGTACAGTACACCTACCTGACTGGTTTGTTCTAGTCTATACAGTACAGTACATATGCCTGGGTTGTTATAGTCTATACAGTACAGTACATCTACCTGACTGGGTTGTTCTAGTCTATACAGTACAGTACATCTACCTGACTGGGTTGTTCTAGTCTATACAGTACAGTACATCTACCTGACTGGATTGTTCTAGTCTACACAGTACAGTACATATGACTGGATTGTTCTAGTCTATACAGTACAGTACTTAAATGTACATGACTTAAATGTAAATGTACATATGACTGCATTGTTCTAGTCTATACAGTACAATACATATGACTGGATTGTTCTAGTCTATACAGTACAGTACATATGACTGGGTTATTCTAGTCTATACAGTACAGTACATCTACCTGACTGGGTTGTTCTAGTCTATACAGTACAGTACATATGACTGGGCTGTTCTAGTCTATACAGTACAGTACATCTACCTGACTGGGTTGTTCTAGTCTATACAGTACAGTACATATGACTGGGTTGTTCTAGTCTATACAGTACAGTACATACACCTGACTGGGTTGTTCTAGTCTATACAGTACAGTACATAAACCTGACTGGGTTGTTCTAGTCTATACAGTACAGTACATCTAGCTGACTGGGTTGTTCTAGTCTATACAGTACAGTACATCTACCTGACTGGGTTGTTCTAGTCTATACAGTACAGTACAGTACATATGACTGGGTTGTTCTAGTCTATACAGTACAGTACATATGACTGGGTTGTTTTAGTCTATACAGTACAGTACATACAGCTGACTGGGTTGTTCTAGTCTATACAGTACAGTACATCAACCTGACTGGGTTGTTCTAGTCTATACAGTACAGTACATCTACCTGACTGGGTTGTTCTAGTCTATACAGTACAGTACATCAACCTGACTGGGTTGTTCTAGTCTATACAGTACAGTACATCTGGCTGACTGGGTTGTTCTAGTCTATACAGCACAGTACATCTACCTGACTGGGTTGTTCTAGTCTGTACAGTACAGTACATCTACCTGACTGGGTTGTTCTAGTCTATACAGTACAGTACAGTACATATGACTGGGTTGTTCTAGTCTATACAGTACAGTACATCTACCTGACTGGGTTGTTCTAGTCTGTACAGTACAGTACATCTACCTGACTGGGTTGTTCTAGTCTATACAGTACAGTACAGTACATATGACTGGGTTGTTCTAGTCTATACAGTACAGTACATCTACCTGACTGGGTTGTTCTAGTCTATACAGTACAGTACATATGACTGGGTTGTTCTAGTCTATACAGTACAGTACATATGACTGGGTTGTTCTAGTCTATACAGTACAGTACATACACCTGACTGGGTTGTTCTAGTCTATACAGTACAGTACATCAACCTGACTGGGTTGTTCTAGTCTATACAGTACAGTACAGTACATATGACTGGGTTGTTCTAGTCTATACAGTACAGTACATATGACTGGGTTGTTCTAGTCTATACAGTACAGTACATACACCTGACTGGGTTGTTCTAGTCTATACAGTACAGTACATCAACCTGACTGGGTTGTTCTAGTCTATACAGTACAGTACATCTAGCTGACTGGGTTGTTCTAGTCTATACAGTACAGTACATCTACCTGACTGGGTTGTTCTAGTCTGTACAGTACAGTACATCTACTTGACTGGGTTGTTCTAGTCTATACAGTACAGTACAGTACATATGACTGGGTTGTTCTAGTCTATACAGTACAGTACATCTACCTGACTGGGTTGTTCTAGTCTGTACAGTACAGTACATCTACCTGACTGGGTTGTTCTAGTCTATATAGTACAGTACAGTACATATGACTGGGTTGTTCTAGTCTATACAGTACAGTACATATGACTGGGTTGTTCTAGTCTATACAGTACAGTACAGTACATATGACTGGGTTGTTCTAGTCTATACAGTACAGTACATCTACCTGACTGGGTTGTTCTAGTCTGTACAGTACAGTACATCTACCTGACTGGGTTGTTCTAGTCTATATAGTACAGTACAGTACATATGACTGGGTTGTTCTAGTCTATACAGTACAGTACATATGACTGGGTTGTTCTAGTCTATACAGTACAGTACATATGACTGGGTTGTTCTAGTCTATACAGTACAGTACATCTACCTGACTGGGTTGTTCTAGTCTGTACAGTACAGTACATCTACCTGACTGGGTTGTTCTAGTCTATACAGTACAGTACAGTACATATGACTGGGTTGTTCTAGTCTATACAGTACAGTACATGTACCTGACTGGGTTGTTCTAGTCTGTACAGTACAGTACATCTTCCTGACTGGGTTGTTCTAGTCTATACAGTACAGTACAGTACATATGACTGGGTTGTTCTAGTCTACACAGTACAGTACATCTACCTGACTGGGTTGTTCTAGTCTATACAGTACAGTACATATGACTGGGTTGTTCTAGTCTATACAGTACAGTACATATGACTGGGTTGTTCTAGTCTATACAGTACAGTACATACACCTGACTGGGTTGTTCTAGTCTATACAGTACAGTACATCAACCTGACTGGGTTGTTCTAGTCTATACAGTACAGTACATCTAGCTGACTGGGTTGTTCTAGTCTATACAGTACAGTACAGTACATATGACTGGGTTGTTCTAGTCTATACAGTACATCAACCTGACTGGGTTGATCTAGTCTATACAGTACAGTACATCTACCTGACTGGGTTGTTCTAGTCTATACAGTACAGTACATCAACCTGACTGGGTTGTTCTAGTCTATACAGTACAGTACATCTGGCTGACTGGGTTGTTCTAGTCTATACAGCACAGTACATCTACCTGACTGGGTTGTTCTAGTCTGTACAGTACAGTACATCTACCTGACTGGGTTGTTCTAGTCTATACAGTACAGTACAGTACATATGACTGGGTTGTTCTAGTCTATACAGTACAGTACATCTACCTGACTGGGTTGTTCTAGTCTGTACAGTACAGTACATCTACCTGACTGGGTTGTTCTAGTCTATACAGTACAGTACAGTACATATGACTGGGTTGTTCTAGTCTACAGAGTACAGTACATCTACCTGACTGGGTTGTTCTAGTCTATACAGTACAGTACATATGACTGGGTTGTTCTAGTCTATACAGTACAGTACATATGACTGGGTTGTTCTAGTCTATACAGTACAGTACATACACCTGACTGGGTTGTTCTAGTCTATACAGTACAGTACATCAACCTGACTGGGTTGTTCTAGTCTATACAGTACAGTACAGTACATATGACTGGGTTGTTCTAGTCTATACAGTACAGTACATATGACTGGGTTGTTCTAGTCTATACAGTACAGTACATACACCTGACTGGGTTGTTCTAGTCTATACAGTACAGTACATCAACCTGACTGGGTTGTTCTAGTCTATACAGTACAGTACATCTAGCTGACTGGGTTGTTCTAGTCTATACAGTACAGTACATCTACCTGACTGGGTTGTTCTAGTCTGTACAGTACAGTACATCTACCTGACTGGGTTGTTCTAGTCTATACAGTACAGTACAGTACATATGACTGGGTTGTTCTAGTCTATACAGTACAGTACATCTACCTGACTGGGTTGTTCTAGTCTGTACAGTACAGTACATCTACCTGACTGGGTTGTTCTAGTCTATATAGTACAGTACAGTACATATGACTGGGTTGTTCTTGTCTATACAGTACAGTACATATGACTGGGTTGTTCTAGTCTATACAGTACAGTACAGTACATATGACTGGGTTGTTCTAGTCTATACAGTACAGTACATCTACCTGACTGGGTTGTTCTAGTCTGTACAGTACAGTACATCTACCTGACTGGGTTGTTCTAGTCTATATAGTACAGTACAGTACATATGATTGGGTTGTTCTAGTCTATACAGTACAGTACATATGACTGGGTTGTTCTAGTCTATACAGTACAGTACATATGACTGGGTTGTTCTAGTCTATACAGTACAGTACATCTACCTGACTGGGTTGTTCTAGTCTGTAAAGTACAGTACATCTACCTGACTGGGTTGTTCTAGTCTATACAGTACAGTACAGTACATATGACTGGGTTGTTCTAGTCTATACAGTACAGTACATCTACCTGACTGGGTTGTTCTAGTCTGTACAGTACAGTACATCTTCCTGACTGGGTTGTTCTAGTCTATACAGTACAGTACAGTACAGTACATATGACTGGGTTGTTCTAGTCTACACAGTACAGTACATCTACCTGACTGGGTTGTTCTAGTCTATACAGTACAGTACATATGACTGGGTTGTTCTAGTCTATACAGTACAGTACATATGACTGGGTTGTTCTAGTCTATACAGTACAGTACATACACCTGACTGGGTTGTTCTAGTCTATACAGTACAGTACATCAACCTGACTGGGTTGTTCTAGTCTATACAGTACAGTACATCTAGCTGACTGGGTTGTTCTAGTCTATACAGTACAGTACAGTACAGTACATATGACTGGGTTGTTCTAGTCTATACAGTACAGTACATATGACTGGGTTGTTCTAGTCTATACAGTACAGTACATACACCTGACTGGGTTGTTCTAGTCTATACAGTACAGTACATCAACCTGACTGGGTTGTTCTAGTCTATACAGTACATCTAGCTGACTGGGTTGTTCTAGTCTATACAGTACAGTACATCTACCTGACTGGGTTGTTCTAGTCTGTACAGTACAGTACATCTACCTGACTGGGTTGTTCTAGTCTATACAGTACAGTACAGTACATATGACTGGGTTGTTCTAGTCTATACAGTACAGTACATCTACCTGACTGGGTTGTTCTAGTCTGTACAGTACATTACATCTACCTGACTGGGTTGTTCTAGTCTATACAGTACAGTACAGTACATATGACTGGGTTGTTCTAGTCTATACAGTACAGTACATATGACTGGGTTGTTCTAGTCTATACAGTACAGTACATCAACCTGACTGGGTTGTTCTAGTCTATACAGTACAGTACATCTAGCTGACTGGGTTGTTCTAGTCTATACAGTACAGTACATCTACCTGACTGGGTTGTTCTAGTCCGTACAGTACAGTACATCTACCTGACTGGGTTGTTCTAGTCTATACAGTACAGTACAGTACATATGACTGGGTTGTTCTAGTCTATACAGTACAGTACATCTACCTGACTGGGTTGTTCTAGTCTGTACAGTACAGTACATCTACCTGACTGGGTTGTTCTAGTCTATACAGTACAGTACAGTACATATGACTGGGTTGTTCTAGTCTACAGAGTACAGTACATCTACCTGACTGGGTTGTTCTAGTCTATACAGTACAGTACATATGACTGGGTTGTTCTAGTCTATACAGTACAGTACATATGACTGGGTTGTTCTAGTCTATACAGTACAGTACATACACCTGACTGGGTTGTTCTAGTCTATACAGTACAGTACATCAACCTGACTGGGTTGTTCTAGTCTATACAGTACAGTACAGTACATATGACTGGGTTGTTCTAGTCTATACAGTACAGTACATATGACTGGGTTGTTCTAGTCTATACAGTACAGTACATACACCTGACTGGGTTGTTCTAGTCTATACAGTACAGTACATCAACCTGACTGGGTTGTTCTAGTCTATACAGTACAGTACATCTAGCTGACTGGGTTGTTCTAGTCTATACAGTACAGTACATCTACCTGACTGGGTTGTTCTAGTCTGTACAGTACAGTACATCTACCTGACTGGGTTGTTCTAGTCTATACAGTACAGTACAGTACATATGACTGGGTTGTTCTAGTCTACAGAGTACAGTACATCTACCTGACTGGGTTGTTCTAGTCTATACAGTACAGTACATATGACTGGGTTGTTCTAGTCTATACAGTACAGTACATATGACTGGGTTGTTCTAGTCTATACAGTACAGTACATACACCTGACTGGGTTGTTCTAGTCTATACAGTACAGTACATCAACCTGACTGGGTTGTTCTAGTCTATACAGTACAGTACAGTACATATGACTGGGTTGTTCTAGTCTATACAGTACAGTACATATGACTGGGTTGTTCTAGTCTATACAGTACAGTACATACACCTGACTGGGTTGTTCTAGTCTATACAGTACAGTACATCAACCTGACTGGGTTGTTCTAGTCTATACAGTACAGTACATCTAGCTGACTGGGTTGTTCTAGTCTATACAGTACAGTACATCTACCTGACTGGGTTGTTCTAGTCTGTACAGTACAGTACATCTACCTGACTGGGTTGTTCTAGTCTATACAGTACAGTACAGTACATATGACTGGGTTGTTCTAGTCTATACAGTACAGTACATCTACCTGACTGGGTTGTTCTAGTCTGTACAGTACAGTACATCTACCTGACTGGGTTGTTCTAGTCTATATAGTACAGTACAGTACATATGACTGGGTTGTTCTAGTCTATACAGTACAGTACATATGACTGGGTTGTTCTAGTCTATACAGTACAGTACAGTACATATGACTGGGTTGTTCTAGTCTATACAGTACAGTACATCTACCTGACTGGGTTGTTCTAGTCTGTACAGTACAGTACATCTACCTGACTGGGTTGTTCTAGTCTATATAGTACAGTACAGTGCATATGACTGGGTTGTTCTAGTCTATACAGTACAGTACATATGACTGGGTTGTTCTAGTCTATACAGTACAGTACATATGACTGGGTTGTTCTAGTCTATACAGTACAGTACATCTACCTGACTGGGTTGTTCTAGTCTGTAAAGTACAGTACATCTACCTGACTGGGTTGTTCTAGTCTATACAGTACAGTACAGTACATATGACTGGGTTGTTCTAGTCTATACAGTACAGTACATCTACCTGACTGGGTTGTTCTAGTCTGTACAGTACAGTACATCTTCCTGACTGGGTTGTTCTAGTCTATACAGTACAGTACAGTACATATGACTGGGTTGTTCTAGTCTACACAGTACAGTACATCTACCTGACTGGGTTGTTCTAGTCTATACAGTACAGTACATATGACTGGGTTGTTCTAGTCTATACAGTACAGTACATATGACTGGGTTGTTCTAGTCTATACAGTACAGTACATACACCTGACTGGGTTGTTCTAGTCTATACAGTACAGTACATCAACCTGACTGGGTTGTTCTAGTCTATACAGTACACTACATCTAGCTGACTGGGTTGTTCTAGTCTATACAGTACAGTACATCTAGCTGACTGGGTTGTTCTAGTCTATACAGTACAGTACAGTACATATGACTGGGTTGTTCTAGTCTATACAGTACAGTACATATGACTGGGTTGTTCTAGTCTACACAGTACAGTACATCTACCTGACTGTGTTGTTCTAGTCTATACAGTACAGTACATATGACTGGGTTGTTCTAGTCTATACAGTACAGTACATATGACTGGGTTGTTCTAGTCTATACAGTACAGTACATACACCTGACTGGGTTGTTCTAGTCTATACAGTACAGTACATCAACCTGACTGGGTTGTTCTAGTCTATACAGTAGAGTACATCTAGCTGACTGGGTTGTTCTAGTCTATACAGTACAGTACAGTACATATGACTGGGTTGTTCTAGTCTATACAGTACAGTACATATGACTGGGTTGTTCTAGTCTATACAGTACAGTACATACACCTGACTGGGTTGTTCTAGTCTATACAGTACAGTACATCAACCTGACTGGGTTGTTGTAGTCTATACAGTACAGTACATCTAGCTGACTGGGTTGTTCTAGTCTATACAGTACAGTACATCTACCTGACTGGGTTGTTCTAGTCTGTACAGTACAGTACATCTACCTGACTGGGTTGTTCTAGTCTATACAGTACAGTACAGTACATATGACTGGTTTGTTCTAGTCTATACAGTACAGTACATATGACTGGGTTGTTCTAGTCTGTACAGTACAGTACATCTACCTGACTGGGTTGTTCTAGTCTATACAGTACAGTACAGTACATATGACTGGGTTGTTCTAGTCTATACAGTACAGTACATCTACCTGACTGGGTTGTTCTAGTCTGTACAGTACAGTACATCTTCCTGACTGGGTTGTTCTAGTCTATACAGTACAGTACAGTACATATGACTGGGTTGTTCTAGTCTACACAGTACAGTACATCTACCTGACTGGGTTGTTCTAGTCTATACAGTACAGTACATATGACTGGGTTGTTCTAGTCTATACAGTACAGTACATATGACTGGGTTGTTCTAGTCTATACAGTACAGTACATACACCTGACTGGGTTGTTCTAGTCTATACAGTACAGTACATCAACCTGACTGGGTTGTTCTAGTCTATACAGTACAGTACATCTAGCTGACTGGGTTGTTCTAGTCTATACAGTACAGTACATCTACCTGACTGGGTTGATATAGTCTATACAGTACAGTACAGTACATATGACTGGGTTGTTCTAGTCGACACAGTACAGTACATCTACCTGACTGGGTTGTTCTAGTCTATACAGTACAGTACAGTACATATGACTGGGTTGTTCTAGTCTACACAGTACAGTACATCTACCTGACTGGGTTGTTCTAGTCTATACAGTACAGTACATCTACCTGACTGGGTTGTTGTAGTCTGTACAGTACAGTACATATGACTGGGTTGTTATTGTCTATACAATACAGTACATCAACCTGACTGGGATGTTCTAGTCCACACAATACAGTACATATGACTGGGTTGTGTAGTCTATACAGTACAGTACATATGACTGGGTTATTCTAGTCTATACAGTACAGTACATCTACCTGACTGGGTTGTTCTAGTCTACACAGTACAGAACATATGACTGGGTTGTTCTAGTCTATACAGTACAGTACATATGACTGGGTTATTCTAGTCTACACAGTACAGTACATCTTCCTGACTGGGTTGTTCTAGTCTACACAGTACAGTACATATGACTGGGTTGTTCTAGTCTACACAGTACAGTACATATGACTGGTTTGTTCTAGTCTATACAATACAGTACATCAACCTGACTGGGATGTTCTAGACTACACAGTACAGTACATATGACTGGGTTGTTCTAGTCTACATAGTACAGTACATATGACTGTATTGTTCTAGTCTATACAGTACAGTACATATGACTGGGTTGTTCTAGTCTATACAGTACAGTACATATGACTGGGTTGTTCTAGTCTACACAGTACAGTACATATGACTGGATTGTTCTAGTCTATACAGTACAGTACATATGACTGGGTTGTTCTAGTCTACACAGTACAGTACATATGACTGGGTTGTTCTAGTCTACTCAGTACAGTACATATGACTGGATTGTTCTAGTCTATACAGTACAGTACATATGACTGGGTTGTTCTAGTATACACACTACAGTACATCTACCTGACTGGGTTGATGTAGTCTATACAGCACAGTACATATGACTGGGTTGTTCTAGTCTACAGAGTACAGTACATATGACTGGATTGTACTAGTCTATACAGTACAGTACATATGACTGGGTTGTTCTAGTCTATACAGTACAGTACATTTGACTGGGTTGTTCTAGTCTACACAGTACAGTACATATGACTGGATTGTTCTAGTCTATACAGTACAGTACATATGACTGGGTTGTTGTAGTCTACACAGTACAGTACATATGACTGGGTTGTTCTAGTCTACACAGTACAGTACATATGACTGGATTGTTCTAGTCTATTCAGTACAGTACATATGACTGGGTTGTTCTAGTCCACACAGTACAGTACATCTACCTGACTGGGTTGTTCTAGTCTACACAGTACAGAACATATGACTGGGTTGTTCTAGTCTACACAGTGCAGTACATATGACTGGGTTGTTCTAGTCTACACAGTACAGTACATCAACATGACTTGGTTATTCTAGTCTATACAGTACATTACATATTACTGGGTTGTTCTAGTCTATACAATACAGTACATACACCTGACTGGGATGTTCTAGACTACACAACACAGTACATATGACTGGGTTGTTCTAGTCTATACAATACAGTACATCAACTTGACTGGGATGTTAAGGACTACACAGTACAGTACATATGACTGGTTGTTCTAGTCTACACAGTACAGTACATCTACCTGACTGGGTTGATATAGTCTATACAGTACAGTACATTTACCTGACTGGGTTGTTCTAGTCTATACAGTACAGTACATCTACCTGACTGGGTTGATATAGTCTATACAGTACAGTACATCTACCTGACTGGGTTTATATAGTCTATACAGTACAGTACATTTGACTGGGTTGTTCTAGTCTATACAGTACAGTATATATGACTGGGTTGTTCTAGTCTATACAGTACAGTACATATGACTGGGTTGTTGTAGTCTACACAGTACAGTACATATGAGTGGGTTGTTCTAGTCTATACAGTACAGTACATCTACCTGACTGGGTTGATATAGTATATACAGTACAGTACATATGACTGGGTTGTTCTAGTCTACACAGTACAGTACATATGACTGGGTTGTTCTAGTCTATACAGTACAGTACATCTACCTGACTGGGTTGTTCTAGTCTACACAGTACATCTACCTGACTGGGTTGATATAGTCTATACAGTACAGTACATCTACCTGACTGGGTTGTTCTGGTCTATACAGTACAGTACATCTACCTGACTGGGTTGTTCTAGTCTGTAAAGTACAGTACATCTACCTGACTGGGTTGTTCTAGTCTATACAGTACAGTACAGTACATATGACTGGGTTGTTCTAGTCTATACAGTACAGTACATCTACCTGACTGGGTTGTTCTAGTCTGTACAGTACAGTACATCTTCCTGACTGGGTTGTTCTAGTCTATACAGTACAGTACAGTACAGTACATATGACTGGGTTGTTCTAGTCTACACAGTACAGTACATCTACCTGACTGGGTTGTTCTAGTCTATACAGTACAGTACATATGACTGGGTTGTTCTAGTCTATACAGTACAGTACATATGACTGGGTTGTTCTAGTCTATACAGTACAGTACATACACCTGACTGGGTTGTTCTAGTCTATACAGTACAGTACATCAACCTGACTGGGTTGTTCTAGTCTATACAGTACAGTACATCTAGCTGACTGGGTTGTTCTAGTCTATACAGTACAGTACAGTACAGTACATATGACTGGGTTGTTCTAGTCTATACAGTACAGTACATATGACTGGGTTGTTCTAGTCTATACAGTACAGTACATACACCTGACTGGGTTGTTCTAGTCTATACAGTACAGTACATCAACCTGACTGGGTTGTTCTAGTCTATACAGTACATCTAGCTGACTGGGTTGTTCTAGTCTATACAGTACAGTACATCTACCTGACTGGGTTGTTCTAGTCTGTACAGTACAGTACATCTACCTGACTGGGTTGTTCTAGTCTATACAGTACAGTACAGTACATATGACTGGGTTGTTCTAGTCTATACAGTACAGTACATCTACCTGACTGGGTTGTTCTAGTCTGTACAGTACATTACATCTACCTGACTGGGTTGTTCTAGTCTATACAGTACAGTACAGTACATATGACTGGGTTGTTCTAGTCTATACAGTACAGTACATATGACTGGGTTGTTCTAGTCTATACAGTACAGTACATCAACCTGACTGGGTTGTTCTAGTCTATACAGTACAGTACATCTAGCTGACTGGGTTGTTCTAGTCTATACAGTACAGTACATCTACCTGACTGGGTTGTTCTAGTCCGTACAGTACAGTACATCTACCTGACTGGGTTGTTCTAGTCTATACAGTACAGTACAGTACATATGACTGGGTTGTTCTAGTCTATACAGTACAGTACATCTACCTGACTGGGTTGTTCTAGTCTGTACAGTACAGTACATCTACCTGACTGGGTTGTTCTAGTCTATACAGTACAGTACAGTACA
Source organism: Salvelinus alpinus (assembly GCF_045679555.1). NCBI lineage: Eukaryota > Metazoa > Chordata > Actinopteri > Salmoniformes > Salmonidae > Salvelinus > Salvelinus alpinus. The sequence continues at coordinate 10,861,319 of NC_092122.1, forward strand.
TATGACTGGGTTGTTCTAGTCTACAGAGTACAGTACATCTACCTGACTGGGTTGTTCTAGTCTATACAGTACAGTACATATGACTGGGTTGTTCTAGTCTATACAGTACAGTACATATGACTGGGTTGTTCTAGTCTATACAGTACAGTACATACACCTGACTGGGTTGTTCTAGTCTATACAGTACAGTACATCAACCTGACTGGGTTGTTCTAGTCTATACAGTACAGTACAGTACATATGACTGGGTTGTTCTAGTCTATACAGTACAGTACATATGACTGGGTTGTTCTAGTCTATACAGTACAGTACATACACCTGACTGGGTTGTTCTAGTCTATACAGTACAGTACATCAACCTGACTGGGTTGTTCTAGTCTATACAGTACAGTACATCTAGCTGACTGGGTTGTTCTAGTCTATACAGTACAGTACATCTACCTGACTGGGTTGTTCTAGTCTGTACAGTACAGTACATCTACCTGACTGGGTTGTTCTAGTCTATACAGTACAGTACAGTACATATGACTGGGTTGTTCTAGTCTACAGAGTACAGTACATCTACCTGACTGGGTTGTTCTAGTCTATACAGTACAGTACATATGACTGGGTTGTTCTAGTCTATACAGTACAGTACATATGACTGGGTTGTTCTAGTCTATACAGTACAGTACATACACCTGACTGGGTTGTTCTAGTCTATACAGTACAGTACATCAACCTGACTGGGTTGTTCTAGTCTATACAGTACAGTACAGTACATATGACTGGGTTGTTCTAGTCTATACAGTACAGTACATATGACTGGGTTGTTCTAGTCTATACAGTACAGTACATACACCTGACTGGGTTGTTCTAGTCTATACAGTACAGTACATCAACCTGACTGGGTTGTTCTAGTCTATACAGTACAGTACATCTAGCTGACTGGGTTGTTCTAGTCTATACAGTACAGTACATCTACCTGACTGGGTTGTTCTAGTCTGTACAGTACAGTACATCTACCTGACTGGGTTGTTCTAGTCTATACAGTACAGTACAGTACATATGACTGGGTTGTTCTAGTCTATACAGTACAGTACATCTACCTGACTGGGTTGTTCTAGTCTGTACAGTACAGTACATCTACCTGACTGGGTTGTTCTAGTCTATATAGTACAGTACAGTACATATGACTGGGTTGTTCTAGTCTATACAGTACAGTACATATGACTGGGTTGTTCTAGTCTATACAGTACAGTACAGTACATATGACTGGGTTGTTCTAGTCTATACAGTACAGTACATCTACCTGACTGGGTTGTTCTAGTCTGTACAGTACAGTACATCTACCTGACTGGGTTGTTCTAGTCTATATAGTACAGTACAGTGCATATGACTGGGTTGTTCTAGTCTATACAGTACAGTACATATGACTGGGTTGTTCTAGTCTATACAGTACAGTACATATGACTGGGTTGTTCTAGTCTATACAGTACAGTACATCTACCTGACTGGGTTGTTCTAGTCTGTAAAGTACAGTACATCTACCTGACTGGGTTGTTCTAGTCTATACAGTACAGTACAGTACATATGACTGGGTTGTTCTAGTCTATACAGTACAGTACATCTACCTGACTGGGTTGTTCTAGTCTGTACAGTACAGTACATCTTCCTGACTGGGTTGTTCTAGTCTATACAGTACAGTACAGTACATATGACTGGGTTGTTCTAGTCTACACAGTACAGTACATCTACCTGACTGGGTTGTTCTAGTCTATACAGTACAGTACATATGACTGGGTTGTTCTAGTCTATACAGTACAGTACATATGACTGGGTTGTTCTAGTCTATACAGTACAGTACATACACCTGACTGGGTTGTTCTAGTCTATACAGTACAGTACATCAACCTGACTGGGTTGTTCTAGTCTATACAGTACACTACATCTAGCTGACTGGGTTGTTCTAGTCTATACAGTACAGTACATCTAGCTGACTGGGTTGTTCTAGTCTATACAGTACAGTACAGTACATATGACTGGGTTGTTCTAGTCTATACAGTACAGTACATATGACTGGGTTGTTCTAGTCTACACAGTACAGTACATCTACCTGACTGTGTTGTTCTAGTCTATACAGTACAGTACATATGACTGGGTTGTTCTAGTCTATACAGTACAGTACATATGACTGGGTTGTTCTAGTCTATACAGTACAGTACATACACCTGACTGGGTTGTTCTAGTCTATACAGTACAGTACATCAACCTGACTGGGTTGTTCTAGTCTATACAGTAGAGTACATCTAGCTGACTGGGTTGTTCTAGTCTATACAGTACAGTACAGTACATATGACTGGGTTGTTCTAGTCTATACAGTACAGTACATATGACTGGGTTGTTCTAGTCTATACAGTACAGTACATACACCTGACTGGGTTGTTCTAGTCTATACAGTACAGTACATCAACCTGACTGGGTTGTTGTAGTCTATACAGTACAGTACATCTAGCTGACTGGGTTGTTCTAGTCTATACAGTACAGTACATCTACCTGACTGGGTTGTTCTAGTCTGTACAGTACAGTACATCTACCTGACTGGGTTGTTCTAGTCTATACAGTACAGTACAGTACATATGACTGGTTTGTTCTAGTCTATACAGTACAGTACATATGACTGGGTTGTTCTAGTCTGTACAGTACAGTACATCTACCTGACTGGGTTGTTCTAGTCTATACAGTACAGTACAGTACATATGACTGGGTTGTTCTAGTCTATACAGTACAGTACATCTACCTGACTGGGTTGTTCTAGTCTGTACAGTACAGTACATCTTCCTGACTGGGTTGTTCTAGTCTATACAGTACAGTACAGTACATATGACTGGGTTGTTCTAGTCTACACAGTACAGTACATCTACCTGACTGGGTTGTTCTAGTCTATACAGTACAGTACATATGACTGGGTTGTTCTAGTCTATACAGTACAGTACATATGACTGGGTTGTTCTAGTCTATACAGTACAGTACATACACCTGACTGGGTTGTTCTAGTCTATACAGTACAGTACATCAACCTGACTGGGTTGTTCTAGTCTATACAGTACAGTACATCTAGCTGACTGGGTTGTTCTAGTCTATACAGTACAGTACATCTACCTGACTGGGTTGATATAGTCTATACAGTACAGTACAGTACATATGACTGGGTTGTTCTAGTCGACACAGTACAGTACATCTACCTGACTGGGTTGTTCTAGTCTATACAGTACAGTACAGTACATATGACTGGGTTGTTCTAGTCTACACAGTACAGTACATCTACCTGACTGGGTTGTTCTAGTCTATACAGTACAGTACATCTACCTGACTGGGTTGTTGTAGTCTGTACAGTACAGTACATATGACTGGGTTGTTATTGTCTATACAATACAGTACATCAACCTGACTGGGATGTTCTAGTCCACACAATACAGTACATATGACTGGGTTGTGTAGTCTATACAGTACAGTACATATGACTGGGTTATTCTAGTCTATACAGTACAGTACATCTACCTGACTGGGTTGTTCTAGTCTACACAGTACAGAACATATGACTGGGTTGTTCTAGTCTATACAGTACAGTACATATGACTGGGTTATTCTAGTCTACACAGTACAGTACATCTTCCTGACTGGGTTGTTCTAGTCTACACAGTACAGTACATATGACTGGGTTGTTCTAGTCTACACAGTACAGTACATATGACTGTATTGTTCTAGTCTATACAATACAGTACATCAACCTGACTGGGATGTTCTAGACTACACAGTACAGTACATATGACTGGGTTGTTCTAGTCTACATAGTACAGTACATATGACTGTATTGTTCTAGTCTATACAGTACAGTACATATGACTGGGTTGTTCTAGTCTATACAGTACAGTACATATGACTGGGTTGTTCTAGTCTACACAGTACAGTACATATGACTGGATTGTTCTAGTCTATACAGTACAGTACATATGACTGGGTTGTTCTAGTCTACACAGTACAGTACATATGACTGGGTTGTTCTAGTCTACTCAGTACAGTACATATGACTGGATTGTTCTAGTCTATACAGTACAGTACATATGACTGGGTTGTTCTAGTATACACACTACAGTACATCTACCTGACTGGGTTGATCTAGTCTATACAGCACAGTACATATGACTGGGTTGTTCTAGTCTACAGAGTACAGTACATATGACTGGATTGTACTAGTCTATATGGTACAGTACATATGACTGGGTTGTTCTAGTCTATACAGTACAGTACATTTGACTGGGTTGTTCTAGTCTACACAGTACAGTACATATGACTGGATTGTTCTAGTCTATACAGTACAGTACATATGACTGGGTTGTTGTAGTCTACACAGTACAGTACATATGACTGGGTTGTTCTAGTCTACACAGTACAGTACATATGACTGGATTGTTCTAGTCCACACAGTACAGTACATCTACCTGACTGGGTTGTTCTAGTCTACACAGTACAGTACATCTACCTGACTGGGTTGTTCTAGTCTATACAGTACAGTACATATGACTGGGTTGTTCTAGTCTACACAGTGCAGTACATATGACTGGGTTGTTCTAGTCTACACAGTACAGTACATCAACATGACTTGGTTATTCTAGTCTATACAGTACATTACATATTACTGGGTTGTTCTAGTCTATACAATACAGTACATACACCTGACTGGGATGTTCTAGACTACACAACACAGTACATATGACTGGGTTGTTCTAGTCTATACAATACAGTACATCAACTTGACTGGGATGTTAAGGACTACACAGTACAGTACATATGACTGGTTGTTCTAGTCTACACAGTACAGTACATCTACCTGACTGGGTTGATATAGTCTATACAGTACAGTACATTTACCTGACTGGGTTGTTCTAGTCTATACAGTACAGTACATCTACCTGACTGGGTTGATATAGTCTATACAGTACAGTACATCTACCTGACTGGGTTTATATAGTCTATACAGTACAGTACATTTGACTGGGTTGTTCTAGTCTATACAGTACAGTATATATGACTGGGTTGTTCTAGTCTATACAGTACAGTACATATGACTGGGTTGTTGTAGTCTACACAGTACAGTACATATGAGTGGGTTGTTCTAGTCTATACAGTACAGTACATCTACCTGACTGGGTTGATATAGTATATACAGTACAGTACATATGACTGGGTTGTTCTAGTCTACACAGTACAGTACATATGACTGGGTTGTTCTAGTCTATACAGTACAGTACATCTACCTGACTGGGTTGTTCTAGTCTACACAGTACATCTACCTGACTGGGTTGATATAGTCTATACAGTACAGTACATCTACCTGACTGGGTTGTTCTGGTCTATACAGTACAGTACATCTACCTGACTGGGTTGATATAGTCTATACAGTACAGTACATCTACCTGACTGGGTTGATATAGTCTATACAGTACAGTACATCTACCTGACTGGGTTGTTCTAGTCTATACAGTACAGTACATCAACCTGACTGGGTTGTTCTAGTCTATACAGTACAGTACATCTAGCTGACTGGGTTGTTCTAGTCTATACAGTACAGTACATCTACCTGACTGGGTTGATATAGTCTATACAGTACAGTACAGTACATATGACTGGGTTGTTCTAGTCGACACAGTACAGTACATCTACCTGACTGGGTTGTTCTAGTCTATACAGTACAGTACAGTACATATGACTGGGTTGTTCTAGTCTACACAGTACAGTACATCTACCTGACTGGGTTGTTCTAGTCTATACAGTACAGTACATCTACCTGACTGGGTTGTTGTAGTCTGTACAGTACAGTACATATGACTGGGTTGTTATTGTCTATACAATACAGTACATCAACCTGACTGGGATGTTCTAGTCCACACAATACAGTACATATGACTGGGTTGTTGTAGTCTATACAGTACAGTACATATGACTGGGTTATTCTAGTCTATACAGTACAGTACATCTACCTGACTGGGTTGTTCTAGTCTACACAGTACAGAACATATGACTGGGTTGTTCTAGTCTATACAGTACAGTACATATGACTGGGTTATTCTAGTCTACACAGTACAGTACATCTTCCTGACTGGGTTGTTCTAGTCTACACAGTACAGTACATATGACTGGGTTGTTCTAGTCTACACAGTACAGTACATATGACTGGTTTGTTCTAGTCTATACAATACAGTACATCAACCTGACTGGGATGTTCTAGACTACACAGTACAGTACATATGACTGGGTTGCTCTAGTCTGTAAAGTACAGTACATATGACTGAGTTGTTCTAGTCTATACAATACAGTACATCAACCTGACTGGGATGTTCTAGACTACACAGTACAGTACATATGACTGGGTTGTTCTAGTCTACATAGTACAGTACATATGACTGTATTGTTCTAGTCTATACAGTACAGTACATATGACTGGGTTGTTCTAGTCTATACAGTACAGTACATATGACTGGGTTGTTCTAGTCTACACAGTACAGTACATATGACTGGATTGTTCTAGTCTATACAGTACAGTACATATGACTGGGTTGTTCTAGTCTACACAGTACAGTACATATGACTGGGTGTATTCTAATCTACTCAGTACAGTACATATGACTGGATTGTTCTAGTCTATACAGTACAGTACATATGACTGGGTTGTTCTAGTATACACAGTACAGTACATCTACCTGACTGGGTTGATCTAGTCTGTACAGCACAGTACATATGACTGGGTTGTTCTAGTCTACAGAGTACAGTACATATGACTGGATTGTACTAGTCTATACAGTACAGTACATATGACTGGGTTGTTCTAGTCTATACAGTACAGTACATTTGACTGGGTTGTTCTAGTCTACACAGTACAGTACATATGACTGGATTGTTCTAGTCTATACAGTACAGTACATATGACTGGGTTGTTCTAGTCTACACAGTACAGTACATATGACTGGGTTGTTCTAGTCTACACAGTACAGTACATATGAATGGATTGTTCTAGTCTATTCAGTACAGTACATATGACTGGGTTGTTCTAGTCCACACAGTACAGTACATCTACCTGACTGGGTTGTTCTAGTCTACACAGTACAGTACATCTACCTGACTGGGTTGTTCTAGTCTATACAGTACAGAACATATGACTGGGTTGTTCTAGTCTACACAGTACATTACATATTACTGGGTTGTTCTAGTCTATACAATACAGTACATACACCTGACTGGGATGTTCTAGACTATACAGTACAGTACATCAACTTGACTGGGATGTTAAGGACTACACAGTACAGTACATATGACTGGTTGTTCTAGTCTACACAGTACAGTACATCTACCTGACTGGGTTGATATAGTCTATACAGTACAGTACATTTACCTGACTGGGTTGTTCTAGTCTATACAGTACAGTACATCTACCTGACTGGGTTGATATAGTCTATACAGTACAGTACATCTACCTGACTGGGTTTATATAGTCTATACAGTACAGTATATTTGAGTGGGTTGTTCTAGTCTAAACAGTACAGTATATATGACTGGGTTGTTCTAGTCTATACAGTACAGTACACATGACTGGGTTGTTGTAGTCTACACAGTACAGTACATATGAGTGGGTTGTTCTAGTCTATACAGTACAGTACATCTACCTGACTGGGTTGATATAGTATATACAGTACAGTACATATGACTGGGTTGTTCTAGTCTACACAGTACAGTACATATGACTGGGTTGTTCTAGTCTATACAGTACAGTACATATGACTGGGTTGTTCTAGTCTACACAGTACATCTACCTGACTGGGTTGATATAGTCTATACAGTACAGTACATCTACCTGACTGGGTTGTTCTAGTCTATACAGTACAGTACATCTACCTGACTGGGTTGATATAGTCTATACAGTACAGTACATCTACCTGACTGGGTTGTTCTAGTCTATACAGTACAGTACATCAACCTGACTGGGTTGATATAGTCTATACAGTACAGTACATCTACCTGACTGGGTTGTTCTAGTCTATACAGTACAGTACATCTACCTAACTGGGTTATTCTAGTCTATACAGTACAGTACATATGACTGGGTTGTTCTAGTCTACACAGTACAGTACATATGACTGGATTGTTCTAGTCTATACAGTACAGTACATATGACTGGGTTGTTCTAGTCTACACAGTACAGTACATATGACTGGATTGTTCTAGTCTATACAGTACAGTACATATGACTGGGTTGTTCTAGTCTACACAGTACAGTACATCTATCTACCTGACTGGGTTGTTCTAGTCTATACAGTACAGTACATATGAGTGGGTTGTTCTAGTCTATACAGTACAGTACATCTACCTGACTGGGTTGATATAGTATATACAGTACAGTACATATGACTGGGCTGTTCTAGTCTACACAGTACAGTACATATGACTGGGTTGTTCTAGTCTATACAGTACAGTACATCTACCTGACTGGGTTGTTCTAGTCTACACAGTACATATACCTGACTGGATTGTTCTAGTCTACACAGTACATCTACCTGACTGCATTGTTCTAGTCTACACAGTACATCTACCTGACTGGATTGTTCTAGTCTATACAGGACAGTACATATGACTGGGTTGTTCTAGTCTACACAGTACAATACAAATGACTGGATTGTTCTAGTCTATACAGTACAGAACATATGACTGGATTGTTCTAGTCTATACAGTACAGAACATATGACTGGGTTGTTCTAGTCTATACAGTACAGTACATATGACTGGTTTGTTCTAGTCTATACAGTACAGTACATATGACTGGGTTGTTCTAGTCTACACAGTACAGTACATCACTGACTGGGTTGTTTCTAGCTCTACACAGTACAGTGTACATATGACTGGGTTTGTTCTAGTCTATACAGTACAGTACATCAACCGGTACATCTACCTGACTGGGTTATTCTAGTCTATACAGTACAGTACATCTACCTGACTGGGTTGTTCTAGTCTATACAGTACAGTACATCTACCTGACTGGGTTATTCTAGTCTATACAGTACATTACATATTACTGGGTTGTTCTAGTCTATACAATACAGTACATACACCTGACTGGGATGTTCTAGACTACACAACACAGTACATATGACTGGGTTGTTCTAGTCTATACAATACAGTACATCAACTTGACTGGGATGTTAAGGACTACACAGTACAGTACATATGACTGGTTGTTCTAGTCTACACAGTACAGTACATCTACCTGACTGGGTTGATATAGTCTATACAGTACAGTACATTTACCTGACTGGGTTGTTCTAGTCTATACAGTACAGTACATCTACCTGACTGGGTTGATATAGTCTATACAGTACAGTACATCTACCTGACTGGGTTTATATAGTCTATACAGTACAGTACATTTGACTGGGTTGTTCTAGTCTATACAGTACAGTATATATGACTGGGTTGTTCTAGTCTATACAGTACAGTACATATGACTGGGTTGTTGTAGTCTACACAGTACAGTACATATGAGTGGGTTGTTCTAGTCTATACAGTACAGTACATCTACCTGACTGGGTTGATATAGTATATACAGTACAGTACATATGACTGGGTTGTTCTAGTCTACACAGTACAGTACATATGACTGGGTTGTTCTAGTCTATACAGTACAGTACATCTACCTGACTGGGTTGTTCTAGTCTACACAGTACATCTACCTGACTGGGTTGATATAGTCTATACAGTACAGTACATCTACCTGACTGGGTTGTTCTGGTCTATACAGTACAGTACATCTACCTGACTGGGTTGATATAGTCTATACAGTACAGTACATCTACCTGACTGGGTTGATATAGTCTATACAGTACAGTACATCTACCTGACTGGGTTGTTCTAGTCTATACAGTACAGTACATCAACCTGACTGGGTTGTTCTAGTCTATACAGTACAGTACATCTAGCTGACTGGGTTGTTCTAGTCTATACAGTACAGTACATCTACCTGACTGGGTTGATATAGTCTATACAGTACAGTACAGTACATATGACTGGGTTGTTCTAGTCGACACAGTACAGTACATCTACCTGACTGGGTTGTTCTAGTCTATACAGTACAGTACAGTACATATGACTGGGTTGTTCTAGTCTACACAGTACAGTACATCTACCTGACTGGGTTGTTCTAGTCTATACAGTACAGTACATCTACCTGACTGGGTTGTTGTAGTCTGTACAGTACAGTACATATGACTGGGTTGTTATTGTCTATACAATACAGTACATCAACCTGACTGGGATGTTCTAGTCCACACAATACAGTACATATGACTGGGTTGTTGTAGTCTATACAGTACAGTACATATGACTGGGTTATTCTAGTCTATACAGTACAGTACATCTACCTGACTGGGTTGTTCTAGTCTACACAGTACAGAACATATGACTGGGTTGTTCTAGTCTACATACAGTACAGTACAGTATGACTGGGTTATTCTAGTCTACACAGTACAGTACATCTTCCTGACTGGGTTGTTCTAGTCTACACAGTACAGTACATATGACTGGGTTGTTCTAGTCTACACAGTACAGTACATATGACTGGTTTGTTCTAGTCTATACAATACAGTACATCAACCTGACTGGGATGTTCTAGACTACACAGTACAGTACATATGACTGGGTTGCTCTAGTCTGTAAAGTACAGTACATATGACTGAGTTGTTCTAGTCTATACAATACAGTACATCAACCTGACTGGGATGTTCTAGACTACACAGTACAGTACATATGACTGGGTTGTTCTAGTCTACATAGTACAGTACATATGACTGTATTGTTCTAGTCTATACAGTACAGTACATATGACTGGGTTGTTCTAGTCTATACAGTACAGTACATATGACTGGGTTGTTCTAGTCTACACAGTACAGTACATATGACTGGATTGTTCTAGTCTATACAGTACAGTACATATGACTGGGTTGTTCTAGTCTACACAGTACAGTACATATGACTGGGTGTATTCTAATCTACTCAGTACAGTACATATGACTGGATTGTTCTAGTCTATACAGTACAGTACATATGACTGGGTTGTTCTAGTATACACAGTACAGTACATCTACCTGACTGGGTTGATCTAGTCTATACAGCACAGTACATATGACTGGGTTGTTCTAGTCTACAGAGTACAGTACATATGACTGGATTGTACTAGTCTATACAGTACAGTACATATGACTGGGTTGTTCTAGTCTATACAGTACAGTACATTTGACTGGGTTGTTCTAGTCTACACAGTACAGTACATATGACTGGATTGTTCTAGTCTATACAGTACAGTACATATGACTGGGTTGTTCTAGTCTACACAGTACAGTACATATGACTGGGTTGTTCTAGTCTACACAGTACAGTACATATGACTGGATTGTTCTAGTCTATTCAGTACAGTACATATGACTGGGTTGTTCTAGTCTACACAGTACAGTACATCTACCTGACTGGGTTGTTCTAGTCTACACAGTACAGTACATCTACCTGACTGGGTTGTTCTAGTCTATACAGTACAGAACATATGACTGGGTTGTTCTAGTCTACACAGTGCAGTACATATGACTGGGTTGTTCTAGTCTACACAGTACAGTACATCAACATGACTTGGTTATTCTAGTCTATACAGTAAATTACATATTACTGGGTTGTTCTAGTCTATACAATACAGTACATACACCTGACTGGGATGTTCTAGACTACACAACACAGTACATATGACTGGGTTGTTCTAGTCTATACAATACAGTACATCAACTTGACTGGGATGTTAAGGACTACACAGTACAGTACATATGACTGGTTGTTCTAGTCTACACAGTACAGTACATCTACCTGACTGGGTTGATATAGTCTATACAGTACAGTACATTTACCTGACTGGGTTGTTCTAGTCTATACAGTACAGTACATCTACCTGACTGGGTTGATATAGTCTATACAGTACAGTACATCTACCTGACTGGGTTTATATAGTCTATACAGTACAGTACATTTGACTGGGTTGTTCTAGTCTATACAGTACAGTATATATGACTGGGTTGTTCTAGTCTATACAGTACAGTACATATGACTGGGTTGTTCTAGTCTACACAGTACAGTACATATGACTGGGTTGTTCTAGTCTATACAGTACAGTACATCTACCTGACTGGGTTGTTCTAGTCTACACAGTACATCTACCTGACTGGGTTGATATAGTCTATACAGTACAGTACATCTACCTGACTGGGTTGTTCTGGTCTATACAGTACAGTACATCTACCTGACTGGGTTGATATAGTCTATACAGTACAGTACATCTACCTGACTGGGTTGATATAGTCTATACAGTACAGTACATCTACCTGACTGGGTTGTTCTAGTCTATACAGTACAGTACATCAACCTGACTGGGTTGTTCTAGTCTATACAGTACAGTACATCTAGCTGACTGGGTTGTTCTAGTCTATACAGTACAGTACATCTACCTGACTGGGTTGATATAGTCTATACAGTACAGTACAGTACATATGACTGGGTTGTTCTAGTCTACACAGTACAGTACATCTACCTGACTGGGTTGTTCTAGTCTATACAGTACAGTACAGTACATATGACTGGGTTGTTCTAGTCTATACAGTACAGTACATCTACCTGACTGGGTTGTTCTAGTCTATACAGTACAGTACATCTACCTGACTGGGTTGTTGTAGTCTGTACAGTACAGTACATATGACTGGGTTGTTATTGTCTATACAATACAGTACATCCACCTGACTGGGATGTTCTAGTCCACACAATACAGTACATATGACTGGGTTGTTCTAGTCTATACAGTACAGAACATATGACTGGGTTGTTCTAGTCTATACAGTACAGTACATCTACCTGACTGGGTTGTTCTAGTCTACACAGTACAATACATATGACTGGATTGTTCTAGTCTACATAGTACAGTACATATGACTGGGTTATTCTAGTCTACACAGTACAGTACATCTTCCTGACTGGGTTGTTCTAGTCTACACAGTACAGTACATATGACTGGGTTGTTCTAGTCTACACAGTACAGTACATATGACTGGTTTGTTCTAGTCTATACAATACAGTACATCAACCTGACTGGGATGTTCTAGACTACACAGTACAGTACATATGACTGGGTTGCTCTAGTCTGTAAAGTACAGTACATATGACTGAGTTGTTCTAGTCTATACAATACAGTACATCAACCTGACTGGGATGTTCTAGACTACACAGTACAGTACATATGACTGGGTTGTTCTAGTCTACATAGTACAGTACATATGACTGTATTGTTCTAGTCTATACAGTACAGTACATATGACTGGGTTGTTCTAGTCTATACAGTACAGTACATATGACTGGGTTGTTCTAGTCTACACAGTACAGTACATATGACTGGATTGTTCTAGTCTATACAGTACAGTACATATGACTGGGTTGTTCTAGTCTACACAGTACAGTACATATGACTGGGTGTATTCTAATCTACTCAGTACAGTACATATGACTGGATTGTTCTAGTCTATACAGTACAGTACATATGACTGGGTTGTTCTAGTATACACAGTACAGTACATCTACCTGACTGGGTTGATCTAGTCTATACAGCACAGTACATATGACTGGGTTGTTCTAGTCTACAGAGTACAGTACATATGACTGGATTGTACTAGTCTATACAGTACAGTACATATGACTGGGTTGTTCTAGTCTATACAGTACAGTACATTTGACTGGGTTGTTCTAGTCTACACAGTACAGTACATATGACTGGATTGTTCTAGTCTATACAGTACAGTACATATGACTGGGTTGTTCTAGTCTACACAGTACAGTACATATGACTGGGTTGTTCTAGTCTACACAGTACAGTACATATGACTGGATTGTTCTAGTCTATTCAGTACAGTACATATGACTGGGTTGTTCTAGTCTACACAGTACAGTACATCTACCTGACTGGGTTGTTCTAGTCTACACAGTACAGTACATCTACCTGACTGGGTTGTTCTAGTCTATACAGTACAGAACATATGACTGGGTTGTTCTAGTCTACACAGTGCAGTACATATGACTGGGTTGTTCTAGTCTACACAGTACAGTACATCAACATGACTTGGTTATTCTAGTCTATACAGTAAATTACATATTACTGGGTTGTTCTAGTCTATACAATACAGTACATACACCTGACTGGGATGTTCTAGACTACACAACACAGTACATATGACTGGGTTGTTCTAGTCTATACAATACAGTACATCAACTTGACTGGGATGTTAAGGACTACACAGTACAGTACATATGACTGGTTGTTCTAGTCTACACAGTACAGTACATCTACCTGACTGGGTTGATATAGTCTATACAGTACAGTACATTTACCTGACTGGGTTGTTCTAGTCTATACAGTACAGTACATCTACCTGACTGGGTTGATATAGTCTATACAGTACAGTACATCTACCTGACTGGGTTTATATAGTCTATACAGTACAGTATATTTGACTGGGTTGTTCTAGTCTAAACAGTACAGTATATATGACTGGGTTGTTCTAGTCTATACAGTACAGTACACATGACTGGGTTGTTGTAGTCTACACAGTACAGTACATATGAGTGGGTTGTTCTAGTCTATACAGTACAGTACATCTACCTGACTGGGTTGATATAGTATATACAGTACAGTACATATGACTGGGTTGTTCTAGTCTACACAGTACAGTACATATGACTGGGTTGTTCTAGTCTATACAGTACAGTACATATGACTGGGTTGTTCTAGTCTACGCAGTACATCTACCTGACTGGGTTGATATAGTCTATACAGTACAGTACATCTACCTGACTGGGTTGTTCTAGTCTATACAGTACAGTACATCTACCTGACTGGGTTGATATAGTCTATACAGTACAGTACATCTACCTGACTGGGTTGTTCTAGTCTATACAGTACAGTACATCAACCTGACTGGGTTGATATAGTCTATACAGTACAGTACATCTACCTGACTGGGTTGTTCTAGTCTATACAGTACAGTACATCTACCTAACTGGGTTATTCTAGTCTATACAGTACAGTACATATGACTGGGTTGTTCTAGTCTACACAGTACAGTACATATGACTGGATTGTTCTAGTCTATACAGTACAGTACATATGACTGGGTTGTTCTAGTCTACACAGTACAGTACATATGACTGGATTGTTCTAGTCTATACAGTACAGTACATATGACTGGGTTGTTCTAGTCTACACAGTACAGTACATCTATCTACCTGACTGGGTTGTTCTAGTCTATACAGTACAGTACATATGAGTGGGTTGTTCTAGTCTATACAGTACAGTACATCTACCTGACTGGGTTGATATAGTATATACAGTACAGTACATATGACTGGGCTGTTCTAGTCTACACAGTACAGTACATATGACTGGGTTGTTCTAGTCTATACAGTACAGTACATCTACCTGACTGGGTTGTTCTAGTCTACACAGTACATCTACCTGACTGGATTGTTCTAGTCTACACAGTACATCTACTTGACTGCATTGTTCTAGTCTACACAGTACATCTACCTGACTGGATTGTTCTAGTCTATACAGGACAGTACATATGACTGGGTTGTTCTAGTCTACACAGTACAATACAAATGACTGGATTGTTCTAGTCTATACAGTACAGTACATCTACCTGACTGGATTGTTCTAGTCTATACAGTACAGAACATATGACTGGTTTGTTCTAGTCTATACAGTACAGTACATATGACTGGGTTGTTCTAGTCTACACAGTACAGTACATATGACTGGGTTGATCTAGTCTACACAGTACAGTACATATGACTGGTTTGTTCTAGTCTATACAGTACAGTACATCAACCGGACTTGGTTATTCTAGTCTATACAGTACAGTACATCTACCTGACTGGGATGTTCTAGACTCCACAGTACAGTATATATGACTGGGTTGTTCTAGTCTATACAATACAGTACATCAACCTGACTGGGATATTCTAGACTACACAGTACAGTACATATGACTGGGTTGTTCTAGTCTACACAGTACAGTACATCTACCTGACTGGGTTGATATAGTCTATACAGTACAGTACATCTACCTGACTGGGTTGATATAGTCTATACAGTACAGTACATATGACTGGGTTGTTCTAGTCTACACAGTACAGTACATATGACTGGGTTGTTCTAGTCTACACAGTACAGTACATACGACTGGATTGTTCTAGTCTATTCAGTACAGTACATATGACTGTGTTGTTCTAGTCTATACAGTACAGTACATATGACTGGGTTGTTCTAGTCTACACAGTACAGTACATATGAGTGGGTTGTTCTAGTCTATACAGTACAGTACATCTACCTGACTGGGTTGTTCTAGTCTACACAGTACAGTAAATCTACCTGACTGGGTTGTTCTAGTCTACATAGTACAGTACATCTACCTGACTGGGTTGATATAGTCAATACAGTACAGTACATCTAGCTGACTGAGTTGCTCTAGTCTATACAGTACTGTACATATGACTGGGTTGATATAGTCTATACAGTACAGTACATATGACTGGGTTGTTCTAGTCTATACAGTACATCTACATGACTGGGTTGTTCTAGTCTATACAGTACAGTACATATGACTGGGTTGTTCTAGTCTACAGTACAGCACATCTACCTGACTGGGTTGTTCTAGTCTACACAGTACAGTACATCTACCTGACTGGGTTGATATAGTCTATACAGTACAGTACATATGACTGGGTTGTTCTAGTCTACAGTACAGTACATCTACCTGACTGGGTTGTTCTAGTCTATACAGTACAGTACATATGACTGGGTTGTTCTAGTCTATACAGTACAGTACATCTACCTGACTGGGTTGTTCTAGTCTACACAGTACAGTACATCTACCTGACTGGGTTGTTCTAGTCTACACAGTACAGTACATCTACCTGACTGGGTTGATATAGTCTATACAGTACAGTACATATGACTGGGTTGTTCTAGTCTCCACAGTACAGTACATCTACCTGACTGGGTTGATATAGTCTATACAGTACAGTACATATGACTGGGTTGTTCTAGTCTACAGTACAGTACATCTACCTGACTGGGTTGTTCTAGTCTATACAGTACAGTACATATTACTGGGTTGTTCTAGTCTATACAGTACATCTACCTGACTGGGTTGTTCTAGTCTATACAGTACAGTACATATGACTGGGTTGTTCTAGTCTACACAGTACAGTACATATGACTGGGTTGTTCTAGTCTATACAGTACAGTACATCTACCTGACTGGGTTGTTCTAGTCTATACTGTACAGTACATATGACTGGGTTATTCTAGTCTATACAGTACAGTACATATGACTGGGTTGTTCTAGTCTACACAGTACTGTACATATGACTGGGTTATTCTAGTCTATACAGTACAGTACATCTAGCTGACTGGGTTGATATAGTCTATACAGTACAGTACATCTACCTGACTGGGTTGTTCTAGTCTATACAGTACAGTACATATGACTGGGTTGTTCTAGTCTACACAGTACAGTACATATGACTGGGTTATTCTAGTCTATACAGTACAGTACATATGACTGGGTTGTTCTAGTCTATACAGTACAGTACATATGACTGGGTTGTTCTAGTCTATACAGTACAGTACATATGACTGGGTTGTTCTAGTCTACACAGTACAGAACATATGACTGGGTTATTCTAGTCTATACAGTACAGTACATATGACTGGGTTGTTCTAGTCTATACAGTACAGTACATATGACTGACTGTGCTGTTCTTGTCTATGGCTCAGGTCTGTAATATTTGGATGGTCTCTTCACTGTGGTGGGTGGTAGGCTCTCAGTCCTAGGTTAACCTGTTATGGAGAAGGCCCCTCCTGTTGATATCCCTAATCCCAGCTTTTAAATGATCCTTATCCCTGGGCTGGTTTTGCTGAGTCTGCCTGCTACAGTGTCTTGTGGTCGTGTAATAGGGCAGGGTGCCTGCTACAGTGTCTTGTGGTGGTGTCATAGGGCAGGGTGCCTGCTACAGTGTCTTGTGGTGGTGTAATAGGGCAGGGTGCCTGCTACAGTGTCTTGTGGTGGTGTCATAGGGCAGGGTGCCTGCTACAGTGTCTTGTGGTGGTGTCATAGGGCAGGGTGCCTGCTACAGTGTCTTGTGGTCGTGTCATAGTGCAGGGTGCCTGCTACAGTGTCTTGTGGTGGTGTCATAGTGCAGGGTGCCTGCTACAGTGTCTTTTGGTGGTGTAATAGGGCAGGGTGCCTGCTACAGTGTCTTGTGGTGGTGTCATAGTGCAGGGTGCCTGCTACAGTTTCCTGTGGTCGTGTCATAGGGCAGTGTGCCTGGTACAGTGTCTTGTGGTGTTGTCATAGGGCAGGGTGCCTGCTACAGTGTCTTGTGGTGTTGTCATAGGGCAGGGTGCCTGGTACAGTGTGGTGGTGTCATAGGGCAGTGTTCGTGGTACAGTGTGGTGGTGTCATAGGGCAGGTTTCGTGGTACAGTGTGGTGGTGTCATAGGGCAGGGTTCGTGGTACAGTGTGGTGGTGTCATAGGGCAGGGTTCGTGGTACAGTGTGGTGGTGTCATAGGGCAGGGTTCGTGGTACAGTGTGGTGGTGTCATAGGGCAGGGTTCGTGATACAGTGTGGTGGTGTCATAGGGCAGTGTTCGTGGTACAGTGTGGTGGTGTCATAGGGCAGGGTTCGTGGTACAGTGTGATGGTTCATAGGGCAGGGTTCGTGGTATAGTGTGGTGGTGTCATAGGGCAGGGTTCATGGTACAGTGTGGTGGTGTCATAGGGCAGTGTTCGTGATACAGTGTGGTGGTGTCATAGGGCAGTGTTCGTGGTACAGTGTGGTGGTGTCATAGGGCAGGGTTCGTGGTACAGTATGATGGTTCATAGGGCAGGGTTCGTGGTACAGTGTGGTGGTGTCATAGGGCAGGGTTCGTAGTACAGTGTGTTGGTGTCATAGGGCAGGGTTCATGGTACAGTGTGGTGGTGTCATAGTGCAGGGTGCCTGGTACAGTGTGGTGGTGTCATAGGGCAGGGTTCGTGGTACAGTGTGGTGGTGTCATAGGGCAGGGTTCGTGGTACAGTGTGGTGGTGTCATAGGGCAGGGTTCGTGGTAAAGTGTGGTGGTGTCATAGGGCAGGGTTCGTGGTACAGTGTGTTGGTGTCATAGGGCAGGGTTCGTGGTACAGTGTGGTGTTGTCATAGGGCAGGGTTCGTGGTACAGTGTGTTGGTGTCATAGGGCAGGGTTTGTGGTACAGTATGGTGGTGTCATAGGGCAGGGTTCGTGGTACAGTGTGGTGGTGTCATAGGGCAGGGTTTGTGGTACAGTGTGGTGGTGTCATAGGGCAGGGTTCGTGGTACAGTGTGGTGGTGTCATAGGGCAGGGTTCATGGTACAGTGCGGTGGTGTCATAGGGCAGGGTTCGTGGTACAGTGTGGTGGTGTCATAGGGCAGGGTTCGTGGTACAGTGTGGTGGTGTCATAGGGCAGGGTTCGTGGTACAGTATGGTGGTGTCATAGGGCAGGGTTCGTGGTACAGTGTGTTGGTGTCATAGGGCAGGGTTCGTGGTACAGTATGGTGGTGTCATAGGGCAGGGTTCGTGGTACAGTGTGGTGGTGTCATAGGGCAGGGTTCGTGGTACAGTGTGGTGGTGTCATAGGGCAGGGTTCGTGGTACAGTGTGGTGGTGTCATAGGGCAGGGTTCGTGGTACAGTGTGGTGGTGTCATAGGGCAGGGTTCGTGGTACAGTGTGTTGGTGTCATAGGGCAGGGTTCGTGGTACAGTGCGGTGGTGTCATAGGGCAGGGTTCGTGGTACAGTGCGGTGGTGTCATAGGGCAGGGTTCGTGGTACAGTGTGGTGGTGTCATAGGGCAGGGTTCGTGGTACAGTGCGGTGATGTCATAGGGCAGGGTTCGTGGTACAGTGTGTTGGTGTCATAGGGCAGGGTTCGTGGTACAGTGTGGTGGTGTCATAAGGCAGGGTTCGTGGTACAGTGTGGTGGTGTCATAGGGCAGGGTTCGTGGTACAGTGTGGTGGTGTCATAGGGCAGGGTTCATGGTACAGTGTGGTGGTGTCATAGGGCAGAGTTCGTGGTACAGTGTGGTGGTGTCATAGGGCAGGGTTCGTGGTACAGTGCGGTGGTGTCATAGGGCAGGGTTCGTGGTACAGTGTGGTGGTGTCATAGGGCAGGGTTCGTGGTACAGTGTGTTGGTGTCATAGGGCAGGGTTCGTGGTACAGTGTGGTGGTGTCATAGGGCAGGGTTCATGGTACAGTGTGGTGGTGTCATAGGGCAGGGATCGTGGTACAGTGTGGTGGTGTCATAGGGCAGGGTTCGTGGTATAGTGTGGTGGTGTCATAGGGCAGGGTTCGTGGTATAGTGTGGTGGTGTCATAGGGCAGGGTTCATGGTACAGTGTGGTGGTGTCATAGGGCAGGGTTCGTGGTACAGTGTGGTGGTGTCATAGGGCAGGGTTCATGGTACACATGCTGCTGATTGCACTCATCACTTTGCCTTGACAAATCTAGCAAGATGTATCATCCTTTTCCAATATTTGCTAGAGCCAAATTCTAAACTAAACACAGATGAAGTGTGTATCGGCATGTGTCCCTCATTTGAGTGAAATTATTTTGCTATTTTACTAAGATACGAAATCGTAAAGTAATGTAATCTGCTACTGGAGCTATGTCATCCATTTTTTATTCCACAGTGTGATTATCTTTGAAATCAAGACACGTTACGACAACAACAAGAGAAGGGGTTAACAATTTTTATTGTGTTGTAGACTGATGTGTTCCTCACTGTTTCCATCCCTCCTCTGAGAGGTCTAACAACCATATGGGCACTATTTGTTCATGTCTACACAGCAGGCTATGAATCTTATAGCCTACACAAGCTCGCCTCATATCAGCACAGAGGTAGAAGACATGTAGTTTTTACACTGAGAATACACAAACACACATCCACACAAACAGACATCCATACAAACACACACATCCACACACATCCAAACAAACACACATCCACACAAACACACATAAACACATCCACACATACACATATCCACACGAACACACAAACACACACATATCCACACACATCCACACAAACACACACAAATACACAAACACACACATCCACACACATCCACACACATCCACACAAACACACACAAACACACACTTCCACACTTCCACACATATCAACACAAACACAGACATACACACACATCCACACACACATCCACAAAAACACACACAAACACACACATCCACAACAAACATAAACATCCACACATCCACACAAACACACACATCCACACATCCACACACATCCACACACATCCACACACATCCACACACATCCACACAAACACACACATCCACCCAACACACATCGACACAAACACAGACATACACACACATCCAAACAAACACATACTTCCACACAAACACATAAATCCACACAACACACACATCCACAAAAACACACATATCCACACAAACACACACATCCACACAACACACATCCACACAAATACACATCCACACATCCACACAAACACACACATCCAAACAAACACACATATCTACAGAAACACGCATCCACACAAACACACACATCCACAAAAACAGACACATCCACACAAACACACACATCCACACAAACACACATCCACACTTCCACACACATCCACACAAACACACACATCCACTTAAACACACACTTCCACACACATCCACACAACACACATCCACACAAACACACATCCACACAAACACACATCCACACAAACACACACATCCACACTTCCACACATTCACACAAACACACATCCACACAAACACACACATCCACACAGCACACACATCCACACAAACACACAAATCCACACAAACACACATCCACACAAACACACAAATCCACACAAACACACACATCCACACATCCACACAAACACACACATCCACACAAACACACAAATCCACACAAACACACACATCCACACATCCACACAAACACACATCCACACAAACACACGAATCCACACAAACACACACATCCACACAACACACATCCACACAAACACACAAATCCACAAAAACAGACACATCCACACACATCCACACAAACACACATCCACACAAACACACGCATCCACAAAAACACACACATCCACACAAACCCACACATCCACACAAACACACACATCCACTTAAACACACACATCCACACAAACCCACACATCCACACAAACACACACATTCACACATCCACACATCCACACAATACCGTCCACACATCCACACACATCCACACATCCACACACATCCACACAAACACACAATACCGTCCACACATCCACACACATCCACACATCCACACACATCCACACAAACACACATTCACGCATCCACACAAACAAACACATCCACACAATCACACACATGCACACAAACACACATATCCACATAATACACACACATCCATACAAACACACACATCCACACAAACACACATTCACAGAAAACACACATCCACACAAACACACGCATCCACACAAACACACACATCCACACAAACACACATCCACACAAACACACACATCCACACAAACACACATCCACACAAACCCACACATCCATTTAAACACACACATCCACACAAACACACATCCACACAAACCCACACATCCACACAAACCCACACATCCATTTAAACACACACATCCACACAAACACACATCCACACAAACACACATCCACACAAACCCACACATCCACACAAACCCACACATCCATTTAAACTCACATCCACACAAACACACATCGACACAAACACACATCCACACAAACACACACATCCACACAAACACACATCCACACAAACACACATCCACACAAACCCACACATCCACACAAACACACACATCCATTTAAACACACACATCCACACAAACACACACGTCCACATAAACACACACATCCACACACATCCACACACATCCACACATTGAGTTGTGTTGTTGCTGTGTCTTTCCTCTCCCTTCTCTCTATGAGGTGTTTATCTAATACCTGTTTAGAATGCGGCAGCGGGCTCTGCCGGCGCGCTCCCTGCCAGTCCCGGAGGAGGCTCTGCAGTAAATGGCGGTATTATTTGTCAGCCCTGGCAGTGTCTTGAGGCTGCTTCAGAGAGATACAAGGAGGCAACTGATAAGAGGAGCATCAGAAGGGCAGTTAATTGCCTCCAGTCTCCGGAAGCTGGGGAATATTTAAAATCTTTGGGATTAAAGGCAGATTAAAAACGGCAGAAGCAGTGGGCCCAATGGCGCTTAAAGATTGCAATCAGCAAGGGTAATGGCGGAGAAGAAGGAGGAGAGAGAGAGGAAGAAAACACAGAACGAATGTGGCTGGGGGAGGAAGGGAGGGAGGAAGGGAAGAGAGAAAAAATGACAGATAGGAAATTCAGATCGACTCCTAATGCCCAGGGTTCCATCTTGTTAGCACGATTCATCTACGTGTAAACCATTTTTTTTGTAGGGGTTCTTTTCTTCTTTTTTATTTTTTTCTCCTCCGAGGCCCTGGTTTGCTGGCGCTGCCTTCTGCAAGCGGCACGGCTCGAGCATTTGGCTGCCTTATCGGTCGATCAGCGAATTAAAAGCGCTTTTCCCTGTGAGGATTAAGGAGGTTGATTGAAGTTGGTATGAAAACTAGCTAATAAGTCGAAAATGTCAGAAGGGCACTCTATCGAAACTGTGTACTTTTCATAACAAAGCTGAGGGAAGGAGGGATGGAGGTGGGGGGAGGAGGGGGGGGGGGGGAGAGGGGAAGACGAAACTGTCACGTCAGACTAGAATGAAGGAAGGAAGATGGGAGGGGAAGGGACTGAGGGATAGAGGAGAGGATAAGGGTGGTTTTCACCCAGTAGAGTGGGAGGTGCAGGTCTTTGTGTCAGGTCCTAGGCGTGAAATTTTTAACAATCAGAAGGACAACAAATGGAAGGCAAATAGTACCCCGAAATACCCCAGACTGGCGCTATACTACCATCATCAGGAGGTGTGTGTGTGTGTGTGTGTGTGGGGGGGGGGGGGGTAATAGTGTAAGGGACAGAACGAAGAGTCATTAGTGGTATTAATGACAGCCAGACGTTATCAGTGAAATCTGATAAGCATGTTGTAAATGGAAGGCATTGCAAATTATGAAAAGGAAAAGGAAACACACACACACACACACACACACACACACACACACACACACACACACACACACACACACACACACACACACACACACACACACACACACACACACACACACACACACACACACACACACACACACACACACACACACACACACACACACACACACACACACACACACAGGCTACAGAGACAGACACAGCTCCATCTGGGTTAAAGAGGTGACGAGGAACAACGTCTCCATTGTTTTCTGCTATATTTTAGGTCCATCTCTTATAATCCTATTAATGAATACATGATATACTTTAGGTATCATCTTTAAAATCAACCGCTGGTTTTTCAGATATCAGTTGAAAATCTATGGCGCAGGTTTTTTCTAATCCATTTTTTTTCTCCTCTCTCTCTCTCTCTGCCGTCTTTCGTTGAAAGATTAGCCTTATAAATTATGCATCGGTGGATAGTGGGGGTAATCCTAAGAAGAGATAAAAATCGCTTAAGTGTTGAAGGGGCATCAGAGAGGCAGCGCCACGATCATAAATATGAAACAGATGTTGGGTGACATTTTAAAAAGTGAATCAAATCCCTCCTCTGCTGTGTCTGGTAGTTCAGATGGAGAGAGAGGAACCTGTCATCTATTTTTCGCTGTTTCTCTCTCCCCCCCTCTCTATTTTTCAGCGATAATCCCATGCAGCCAGTGATGCATAGATTACACAGTCTCTCTCCTTCTTCAGCGTGTGCCTTACTTGCGTGTTTGAGCCAGCTGAACCCTGGGTAATACACTCCTCAATGGACTAAATGGTAGTCCCTTAAATAGCATATACAATTACAGGCCTATCTATCCACAATGATATCGGTTAATTTCCACAAAGGAAGCTGTAAGATGATGTAGGCCTACATACAGCATGTTGGCATGTCTATATGGTGTAGCTACCGTGTGTGTGTGTGTGTCAGCATTATGTATTTAGGGCTGAGTTGACGCAGTGCCACAGCATTAGGATCGTAGTGTGTGTGTGTGTGTGTGTGTGTACTGAGTTCTTAGTGGTGAATTGAGGTGGGATTGTTTGGTTCTGCCAGAGGCCCTGAGGACTACTCATCGCCGTCTTTCATCGTCGGGGCCGACATACAGAGGGGCCCAACAATACATTGTCTCCGTACTCACCCCCTTCGTTTTGTCTCCTCTGCTCAGTTTCTTTTGACCAGCCCCGACTCTATTCTGTCACATTGTTGTTTTGTATAGCTGTCTATTGTGGTGAATTTGTGAGGCAAAAAACGATGGGCTGCTCTGAAGTGGAAAAGACTATTCTCTTCGTCTCTCTCGATTGCTGTCTCACACCTTTCTCATTCTATCTCTCTAGCTCTCTCTCTCTCTCAGGGTAAAATACTATTCTCTTCGTCTCTCTCGCCCAGGTCTTAGATATATAGCTCCTAGTTGCAGAAGAATGACTGACTCAGGGTAAGGGTCATTGGTCAACCAATCTGGAGCTATCTGAGGGAACATGAACAGTGACACTTTCCCAGTTACGGTACTGAGTGTGAGTAGACCCACCTGTGAGTGTTCTGTTACCATCACCTATCTCAACGATAGGGAGCGGAAGAGAGAGACCGATACAGTGAAGGGTGGCTAGAGAATGAGGGAGGGGTCCATATCGAGAAAGAGAGGGAGAACGATGGAGAGAGAGATCGAGGGAGATAAATAGGGGTGATCCTGGGACGGAGAGACATTTAAAAAAAGGAGAAAAGGCAGTAGTGAAAGACAAAAAGAAAAAGACAGAGGCATTTGAGAGTGAAATAAATGAAAGGGAGGTAGAGAGAAAGACAGAGTGATGGAACGTGTGGTAGAGGTAGAGAGAAAGACAGAGTGATGGAGGAGTATGTCTTGGGGCTGTGCAGTGCCCTCCCCTGCCTGTCCGTCAGAGTGGAATGAGGAGGGCCTTATCTCCTGTGCACACGTAACCCCTAACCTGACCTCCCCCTCTCCCCCCTCTTCTCTCCCTCCTCCCACCCCCTGCTCCTGCCCAAGCTCATGATTCATCTCATCCCCGTTCCCTCCAGCCCTCCCTCGCTCCCTCTCTCTCAGCCCTTCTTATCCGCTCCCTAGCTCGTTGCAACCTTCAACCGTTCATCTCTCGGTCCCCAGACCCACTTAACTTCCTCAGCAGCTCCACATACCCTCTAAAAGAAGCTGCCGAAGCACCTGAGCAGAGAGGAAATTATCAAAATCTCAGAAAGAGGGGAGGAAACGAAAAAGGAGATTGGCAAAAACGTGAACAGCATTCAATCGATCATTTTTGGTCTCCCTCTTTGTCGACTGTGGTGAATTGACAAAGTGCCTCTGCACTCCTGCTAGAGAATGATAGTAACAAGAGAGGGAGAAAACCATCAAGCTAGGTTTGTCAAATTGGTGACAGCAGGTTTGACTGAGAGCTCACCTGGCTGTGAAGTCGTCCTTGTGTTGACAGTGGCAAAGATGGTTTACATAGATAGACGTGCTTACCTGAGAGAAATGACTACACACACACACACACACACACACATACACACAAACATGCACCCACACACACACACACACACACACACACACACACACACACACACACACACACACACACACACACACACACACACACACACACACACACACACACACACACACACACACACACACACACACACACACACATGCACACCTGCACGCACACACACACACACACACACACCTAGCTAAAACAAACAGGCTGAGGACGCACCTGAGGCCTTGGGGTATATAAGGAAACCCGCCCAACATGGAGATACATTCTTGCATGCCTGGGTGACAGTTCTGTAAATCTAACAGGTCATCCTCAGTATCTCTCTCTCACACACACACACACAGACCGGATAGACGCTGCACATACACTGAGCTGTAAATGTATAGGTCAACCATGGTATCATCCCAATCAGGTGTTGTTTATGTGGTTCCAGGGGTGGTGTGGCACCAGCCCCTCTCGCTAAGAACAACCACTCCATCACACCTCTCCACAGCTCTGACATGGTGTCAAGGGTGTTAGGGTTTCCGAATGTCACTCACCTCACCTGCATGCTCACGCTCTCCATGTAACACACACACACACACACACACACACACACACACACACACACACACACACACACACACACACACACACACACACACACACACACACACACACACACACACACACACACACACACACACACACACACACACACACACACACACACACACACACTTACAATGACGTACAATCCCACATCCATAAGCACATATCATATACTCTTATCTAACATGACCACTATCACATGATGCTATTGTGGCTAAAGCACCCTACATATCTCTTTAATACATTCCACTCCTACTTCCTGATTGCCAGATAACTCACCCACCAGCCATCTTGTCCCAGCATCCCTGCAGTGGTGAGTAGGTGTGGCCTCCTGAGATAGCCGTCCTATCAGCAGCCTGATCGGCTTCTAATTAGACAGAGGGAGGGTGGCGATTAGCCCAGCCCAGGGGCCTCGCAGCACGCAGCACACACAACCTAACCTCTAGCCCAGCAGTGTACATAGCTGCTGGAAACAGGTATTTTATCTGTCCGCTGATCACACTCTTATCGTCACATCTCTAAACGTGGCCGTCAGATGAGGAGGCCTCAGGCACTGTCAAGTTCCCAGACAGACAGAATGACTGATCGGTGGACGGAAACTCACAATATTCATTTTAATGTTACTTTATTATCCATTCTAATGGCTTAATATGATCCACAGTCTCTGCCCCTTGAATTCCTAATCTGTTTTGCTTTGTGTTCATTGTGACCTTACAGTTTTGTGAGGTTTACAGTGTGTCTACCTTGTGTGATCTATTGGAGGTGTTAGTCCATTGCAGAAACTCTCTGTTTCCTGTTCCTGCTTGCTCTTCATGATGTTTGCATCTTGGCTGGTACTGGTGTAAATCTCAGAGAGGTGTTCATCCTGCCCAGATAACATCAGACAGTTTCCCTCCCTCTCCCTCCTCCCACTGGAGTTAAGATAGCCGCTATTGTTTTCTGAGAAACACACACGCACACATGCACACACAAATAGAGTTGAAGTCGGAAGTTTACACACACCTTAGCCAAATACATTTAAACTCAGTTTTTCACAATTCCTGACATTTAATCCTAGTAAAAATTCCCTGTCTTCGGTCAGCTAGGATCACCACTTTATTTTAAGAATGTGAAATGGCAGAATAATAGTAGAGAGAATTATTTCTTTCAGCTTTTATTTCTTTAATCACATTCCCAGTGGGTCAGAAGTTTACAAACACTCAATTAGTATTTGGTAGCATTGCTTTTAAATTGTTTAACTTGGGTCAAACGTTTAGGGTAGCCTTTCACAAGCTTCCCACAATAAGTTGGGTGAATTTTGGCCCATTCCTGCTGACAGACCTGGTGTAACTGAGTCAGGTTTCTAGGTCTTTTTGCTCGCACATGCTTTTTCAGTTCTGCCCACACATTTTCTATAGGATTGAGGTCAGGGATTTGTGATGGCCACTCCAATACCTTGATTTCATTGTCCTTAAGCCATTTTGCCACAACTTTGGAAGTATGCTTGGGGTCATTGTCCATTTGGAAGACCCATTTGCGACCAAGCTTTAACTTCCTGACTGATGTCTTGAGATGTTGCTTCAATATATCCACATAATTTTCTTTCCTCATGATGCAATCTATTTTGTAAAGTGCACCAGTCCCTCCTGCAGCATAGCACCCCCACAACATGATGCTGCCACCCTGCCACATGACGCTGCCCACCGTGCTTCACAGTTGGGATGGTGTTCTTCGTCTTGCAAGCGTCCCCCTTTTCCCTACAAACATAACGATGGTCATCATGGCAAAACAGTTATATTTTTGTTTCATCAGACCAGAGGACATTTCTCCAAAAAGTACGATCTTTGTCCCTATGTGCAGTTGCAAACCGTAGTCTGGCTTTTTTTATGGTGGTTTTGGAGCAGTGGCTTCTTCTTTGCTGAGCAGCCTTTCAGGTTATGTCGATATAGGACTCGTTTTACTGTGGATATAGATACTTTTGTACCTGTTTCCTCCAGCATCTTCACAATGTCTTTTGCTGTTGTTCTGGGATTGATTTGCACTTTTCGCACCAAAGTACATTCATCTCTAGGAGACAGAATGCATCTCCTTCCTGAGCGGTATGATGGCTGTGTGGTCCCATGGTGTTTATACTTGCGTACTATTGTTTGTACAGATGAATTTGGTACCTTCAGGCGTTTGGAAATTGCTCCCAAGGATGAACCAGACTTGTGGAGGTCTACAATTTTTTTCTGAGGTCTTGGCTGATTTCTTTTGATTTTCCTATGATGTCAAGCAAAGAGACACTGAGTTTGAAGGTAGGCCTTGAAATACATCCACAGGTACACCTCCAATTGACTCAAATAATGTCAATTACCCTATCAGAAGCTTTTAAAGCCATGACATAATTTTCTGGAATTTTCTAAGCTGTGTAAAGGCACAGTCAACTTAGTGTATGTAAACTTCTGACCCACTGGAACTGTGATAGAGTGAAATAATCTGTCTGTAAACAATTGTTGGAAAAATTACTTGTGTCATGCACACAGTAGACACACACACACACACACACACACACACACACACACACACACACACACACACACACACACACACACACACACACACACACACACACACACACACACACACACACACACACACACACACACACACACACACACACACACACACACACACACACACACACACACACGCACAGGGAGAGAGAGATGGAAGGAGGGAGTGCAACAAAGAGTGATATTATGTGAAAGAGGGATGTGGGCAATTTAAGAAAAAATAAATAATAATAATAAGTGTTAAGAAAAAAAAGATAAGTAAAAATAGAAAATAGAAAATAAAAGTAACAAATAATTAAACAGCAGCAGTAAAATAATAAGCAAGGCTATATCCAGGGGGTACAGGTTAGTTGAGGTAATTTAAGTAATATGTACATGTAGGTAGAGTTATATTGACTATGCATAGATTATAAACAGAGAGTAGCAGCAGCGTAAAAGAGGGGTCTGGGTAGCCCTTTCATTAGCTGTTCAGGAGTCTTATGGCTTGGGGGTAGAAGCTGTTAAGAAGCCTTTTGGACCTCGACTTGGCGCTCTGGTACCGCTTGCCGTGCGGTAGCAGAGAGAACAGTCTATGACCTGGGTGGCTGGAGTCTTTGACAATTTTTGGGGCCTTCCTCTGATACAACCAAATATAGATGTCCTGGATGGCAGGAAGCTTGGCCCCAGTGATGTACTGGGCCGTACAAACTACCCTCTGTAGTGCCTTGCGGTCGGAGGTCGAGCAGTTTCCATACCAGGAAGTGATGCAACCAGTCAGGATGCTCTCGATGGTGCAGCTGTTGAACCTTTTTAGGATCTGAGAACCCACGCCAAATATTTTCAGTCTCCTGGGGGTGAATAGGCTTTGTCGTGCCCTCTTCAAGACTGTCTTAGTATGTCTGGACCGTGATAGTTCGTTGGGGATGTGGACACCAAGGAACTTGAAGCTCTCAACCTGTTCCACTACAGCCCTGTCGATGAGAATGGGAGTGTGCTCGGTCCTCCTTTCCTGTAGTCCACAATCATCTCCTTTGTCTTGATCATGTTGAGGGAGAGGTTGTTGTCCTGGCTCAACACAGCCAGGTCTCTGACCTCCTCCCTATAGGCTGTCTCATCATTGTCTGTGATCAGGCCTACCACTGTTGTGTTATCGGCAAACTTGACGATGGTGTTGTGGACGTGCCTGGCCATGAGTGAACAGGGAGTACAGGAGGGGAACGAGCACGCACCCCTGAGGGGCCCCCGTGTTGAGGATCAGCGTGGCAGATGTGTTGTTACATACCCTTACCACCTGGGGGCGGCTCGTCAGGAAGTCCAGGATCCAGTTGTAGTGGGAGGTGTTTAGTCCCAGTGATCTGAGCTTAGTAATGAGCTTAGAGGGCACTATGGTGTTGAACGCTGAGCTGTAGTCAATAAATAGCATTCTCACATAGGTGTTCCATTTGTATAGGTGGGAAAGGGAAGTGTTGAGTGCAATAGAGATTGCGTCATCTGTGGATCTGTTGGGGCGGTATGCAAATTGGAGTGGGTCTAGGGTTTCTGGGATAATGGTGTTGATGTGAGCCATGACCAGCCTTTCAAAGCACTTCTAGGCTACAGACGTGAGTGCTACGAGTCAGTAGTCATTTAATCAGGTTACCTTAGTGCTCTTGTGCACAGGGACTATTGTGGTCTGCTTGAAACATGCTGGTATTACAGACTCAGTCAGGGACAGGTTGAAAATGTCAGTGAAGACACTTGCCAGTCGGTCAGCGCATGTTAGGAGCACACGTCCTGGTAATCCGTCTGGCCCAGCGGCCTAGTGAATGTTGACCTGTTTAAAGGTCTTGTCACATCGGCTATGGAGAGCATGATCACACAGTAGTCCGGAACAGCTGGTGCGCTCATGCATGTTCGAAGCGAGCATAGAAGTAATTTAGCTCGTCTGGTAGGTTTGTGTCACTGGGCAGCTCGTGGCTGTGCTTCCCTTTGTAGTCTGTAATAGTTTGTAAGCCCTGCCTCATCCGACAAGCGTAGTCCTTTATTGACGCTTTGCCTGTTTGATGGTTCGTCTGAGGGCATAGCTGGATTTCTCATAAGCTTCCGGGTTAGAGTCCAACTCCTTGAAAGCGACAGCTCTGCAATCCATGGCTTCTGGTTGGGGTATGTACGTATGGTCACTGTGGGGACGACGTCATCGATGCACTTATTGATGAAGCCAATGACAGATGTGGTGTACTCCTCAATGCCATCGGAAGAACCCTGGAACATATTCCAGTCTGTGATAGCAAAACAGTCCTGTAGCTTAGCATCTGCTTCATCTGACCAGGGTCTTATTGACCGAGTCACTGGTGCTTCCTGCTTTAGTTTTTGCTTGTCAACAGGAATCAGGAGGACAGAATTATGGTCAGATTTGCCAAATGGAGGGCGAGGGAGAGCTTTGTCTGCATCTCTGTGTGTGGAGTAAAGGTGGTCTAAAGTTTTTTCCCCCTCTGGTTGCACATTTAACATGCTGATAGAAATAAGGTAAAACTGATTTG
Organism: Salvelinus alpinus; assembly: GCF_045679555.1. NCBI lineage: Eukaryota > Metazoa > Chordata > Actinopteri > Salmoniformes > Salmonidae > Salvelinus > Salvelinus alpinus. The sequence continues at coordinate 10,893,829 of NC_092122.1, forward strand.
AGTTCCCCTGCATTAAAGTCCCTGGCCCCTAGGATCGTCGCCTCTGGATGAGCATTTTCCTGTTTGCTTATGGCCGTATACAGCTCATTGAGTGTGGTCTTAGTGCCAGCATCGGTCTGTGGTGGTATATAGACAGCTACGAAAAATATAGATGTAAACTCTCTTGGTAAATAGTGTGGTCTACAGCTTATCATGAGATACTCTACCTCAGGTGAGCAAAACCTTGAGACTTCCTTGGATTTCGTGCACCAGCTGTTGTTTACAAATATGCACAGGCCGCCGGCCCTTGTCTTACCAGAGGCCGCTGTTCTATCCTGCCAAAAAAGCTTAAATCCCGCCAGCTGTATGTTAATCATGTCGTCGTTCTGCCACGACTCGGTGAAACATAAGATGTAACAGTTTTTAAAGGATATACGTGCTCGTAGTTCGTCTATTTTATTATCAATTGATTGTACGTTGGCTAATAGGACCGATGGTAAAGGTAAATTACCCTCTCTGCAACCTCTGATACACTTAATTACTGTTAACCCTGGGATGAAGCCCTGCAGTGTGTGTGTGTATGTGTGCAAATGTAAATTGATAATACTCATATTGTACACGTTCTCTCTCCCTCTCCCTCTCTTTCTCTACCTTCAGTTTGGCTTAGAAACACTGTGCATTAGGAACTGATATGTTAATACATCGTTCACTCACACTGTCTCTGCTCATTGTTGCACTGTTCTGTAATGATTATTCAAAACTATTTTTCTAGACATCAGAAGAATCCCAGAAATGTGAGATTTTTTAAACAGCGGCTGAGTTATCCATCCTAGGTGTCGTGTAACGATGATTGAACACTGAAACTCAGCAGGAGTTTGTCTCCGTTCTCTCTCCACTCTCCCCTCCCCTCCCCGTAAAACAAACATTTGAAGGTTTTTGTGTCGCCTGTCTGTATTTTAATATTTGAACATTTCAAAACCTTGTCTTCTTACGGTTGATCTAAAAAAGAATCAACTTGACGTCCGTCAAGCTTTAGCATGAAACAATACCGCCCGGCTGCTCTGAACTGCACATCAATAAGCTTAGAGGCAAAGTTGCCTTTTACCCAACGCCGATTTACACTTTAATGGAAATACCAGGCTTTGTACTATCCGTATGAAAGGTGTTATTAAATCTTATTTTGCATTATTCTGGGGTTGGGGGGATAAATCTATCAAAGGGTTCAGGATTCAATAACTTCCTTTTTTGTGTTGTTTTTATTTATTTAAAATGTTAATTAAGTTTTTTGATTCCAAGGAGTATGTCGGGGGTAAATTGGTGGTTAGTGACAGAGGAGAGAGGGAGACATCCCTGTGAAGATTTTCTGAGCTGTGTAGCCCCCCACCACCCCTCCTCTCTCATTCACTGACTGTCAACAGCACAGCCCAGTTTCAATGGAAGGAGTCTTCTTCAAATAAAGGTAGCTGGTAGTGGAATATCTCAGGTATTTGGGGGTGGATGAAGTGTGTACGGGGGTGGATAGGAATTCTGGAATGCACCAACCCGCTCGCAGTGGAGTCTGCCTGAGGAGGTGAGGAGGGTTTGTGAGGGGTGGAGGTAGGGGGGTGAGGAGGGTTCCAGCCAGACCCCTACACCCCTCCAGGTCAAACAGGGTTAACCCCTGTGACCCCAGCTCATCACGTTTAGAATCCACGGCTCCCTGTTCTGTCAGCCCACTCCACACATAAGACATGACCAGCCCCAGCCAAGTCCCAGTCCCAGCCCCACCCGCCTGCCCGCCTGGCTGGCTGTCCTGCTGCAGGACTCCACAGTGATTTACTGTCCCTATGGGATCACTTAGTAGTTAGTCTGACTTAAATGACTTAAATTGCCTGGCTTTAATGGGGACTGACTTCAAAGTAATATGATGAGACATGGTGTTCAGTGATTCACTTTGGGGGAAATACTTTGCCATTTGTACATTGTAAACTTGAAGGATTTCACTTACTTTCTCTTCTCACTCCACATTCATAGGTATGATGATTATTGTGGCTTAGTGATAGATATAGAAAAGTATTTAGCCAGAAGTAAATCCATGTACAGTGTGTTTCCCAATACTTAAACCTCAGCACTGTGTTTGACTGTGACCTAGGCCTGTATGTCTGTCTGAATGTATGACTGTGTGACTGTATGACTGTCTGACTGTGACCTAGGCCTGTATGTCTGTCTGAATGTATGTCTGTGTGACTGTATGACTGTATGACTGTGACCTAGGCCTGTATGTCTGTCTGAATGTATGACTGTGTGACTGTATGACTGTCTGACTGTGACCTAGGCCTGTATGTCTGTCTGAATGTATGACTGTGTGTCTGTCTGACTGTGACCTAGGCCTGTATGTCTGTCTGACTGTCTGACTGTGTGACTGTATGACTGTCTGACTGTGACCTATGCCTGTATGTCTCTCTGACTGTATGACTGTGACCTAAGCCTCTATGTCTGTCTGACTGTCTGACTGTGACCTAGGCCTGTATGTCTGTCTGACTGTCTGACTGTGACCTAGGCCTCTATGTCTGTCTGACTGTATGACTGTGTGACTGTATGACTGTATGACTATGTGACTGTATGACTGTTGCCTAGGCCTGTATGTCTGTCTGAATGTATGACTGTGTGACTGTATGACTGTGTGACTGTATGACTGTGTGACTGTGTGACTCTATAACTGTATGACTGTGTGACTGTATGACTGTATGACTGTGTGACTGTATGACTGTATGCCTGTATGACTGTGTGACTGTGTAACTCTATGCCTGTGTGACTGTGTGACTCTAGGACTGTATGACTGTATGTCTGTGTGACTGTGTGACTCTATGACTGTATGACTGTATGACTGTGTGACTGTGTGACTCTATGACTATGTGACTCTATGCCTATGTGACTGTGTGACTGTATGCCTGTGTGACTGTATGACTGTGTGACTGTGTGACTGTGTGACTGTGTGACTGTGTGACTCTATGACTGTATGACTGTGTGACGGTATGACTGTATGACTGTGTGACTGTATGACTGTATGCCTGTATGACTGTGTGACTCTGTGACTGTGTCACTCTATGACTGTATGACTGTATGACTGTGTGACTGTATGACTGTGTGACTGTGTGACTCTATGACTGTATGACTATGTGACTGTGTGACTCTATGACTATGTGACTCTATGCCTGTGTGACTGTGTGACTGTATGCCTGTGTGACTGTGTGACTGTGTGACTGTGTGACTGTGTGACTGTTGGCAGTGGCCTCTATAAACAGCCCTAAAGCCTTGTGCTTTCAATTAAAACATCTATCACGGATTACTCACACAAAAACATACCTTCAGCCTCTGTAGAGTGGAGCCTGTTACTTACAAAGGGCTTACAAATCCCACCTCGCTGCCCCGGGCATCTCACTCACACACACCTCTCTCTCTCTTTTTCTCCTTCTTTCTTTCGTCCTCTCTCTCTCTTTCCCTCTGTCTTTTTCTTCAGCCACCTTTCTTTATACTCTTAAAAAAGGGGCACTTCGGCTCTCCGCATAGGATAACCATTTTTTGTTCCACGCAGAACACTTTTGGGTTCCATGTAGAACCTTTTGTGGAAGAGGTTTTACATGGAACCCAAAAGGGTTCTACCTTGAACCAAAAAGGGTATTTCAAAGGGTTATCCTATGGGGACAGCTGAAGAACCCTTTTAGGTTCTAGAGTGTGGGAGCAGAGCTTGCAGGCAAAACAGGATTGAATGAGAAATTGACCCTTCCTCTTCATTTAAGAAATGATTAATAGAGAAGGATATTCTTGAAACTGTTGAATTAATGCGTTGTTCTCGATCAATATCTAGTCTATCAAATGTAATATATCAACATGTTTTGCTCTTTTCTTTTGGAATGTATTAATCAACTCCTCAGAACGCAGGCTAACGCACACTGCTTTATAGACAATAGGCTATCATCCCTCCTTCTTAGAGAAGACAATCTGTTCCTGGTCGTACCAGACCGACAGTTTAGAGAAGAGAAACCAGACCCCAGTCAGGTTGTGTCTGTGTGGTAGACATGCCTGGCGTGGTGGCGGCCATATTGTGTGTTTTCACACGAGCTCAGGTAACCTCTCAAACTCAGGAACACTGATTTGAATAAGCCCCTTGTGTCTCTGGGGCCTAAGAAGTTGTTAGTTAGGGCAACTGAAAAAGTGAGCGAGAGAGGAGAGCGAGAGGGGGAGGTGCAGTGAGAGAGACACACAATGAAAGAGAGCGATCTGGCAAAGTTGTGCTGAGTTTGCACTATCCATTTCCCCCCGTTCCATGTCATATTCATTTTTAGATAAATATGCTCAGAGGCTACAGTTGGTTTGGAGATAAATTCTGTGGCCGCGACCGACGATACATTCTCCCCATAAAATCTCCCGACTCAGATCAGCCGTGTTTACATAGCATTACCATACATTAAACCCTGCATTCTCATGCATAGTATCCCATCGTGATGGTGTCAGTGAAGGAGGGGTATACAGTTGATAAAGGCCCAAAGGGCTGCGGGAACAGGGATCATCCCCTATCCAGCGCCATTGATATTCATTACAGTCGATCTACAGGCCCCAGAATCTCTCCTCTCTCTCCCCCCTTGGGGACAGAAATACTTGATGTGCTTATCAGTGTTTGGAACAAGGATTTCCTTCTCTGCTAACAACAAACAGCTGGAGCAGAAGCTACAGTGGTATTTTTCTCCCTCTTTCTCTCTGTCTGTGTTAGCAGCAGGCAGTTGGAATCCACTAGGCCTGTTAGGTTGTTTAATCTCCCTCCAGCACACCTCAGCTGGAGATAACAGGGGGTGTCTGGAAATGACCCCCCCCCCCCCTTCCAGCACACACACCCCTTGATAAACCACCCACACTCCCCCCAAGTGCACCGATCACCATTACCAATCTCCCATAACCCAAACGCATACAAACACACACATAAACCAACCACTATCGCCCCATGTTGATGGGAGGATTTGATCTGCTGCTGGTCTTTTCCCCCTGTCGAGACAAACACACTGACTGGCCGAGCCAGGTAGTGACCATAGGAATGTTGGCTGGAACGTCTGGGTAATGTTACATCAATGATTCCCGGTCAATGTAACAAAAGTCAGCTCTGCCCCAGCAAGGTGAGAGCAGCAGCACTTTGACAGGCTGATTCTCTCTCTCCGTCTCGGTCTCCCTCTTATGTAGACCTTTCAACTGAAAGCACAGCAAATGTGAGGCGTACATATATACCGTAGTGGTACAGCCTTATCTCTTTAATCTAATGATGACAGGAAACGACACAATGACTAACGTAATGAGTCAAATTAGTGTAAAGTCTTTATTTGACAGGTGGCGTGTTCAAGGGCCTATGATACGTACGGTGGAGTATGCCAGAGTCGTGTGTGTGTGTGTACCGTGGGTGTGTGTGTGGTTTATCTGTTAAGCCCCAAACAAAGAAAGTACAGCCTCTATAGATCATATCTGACAGTGTCTTGACAGCGTTGAGTCTTGGGTAAGCTGCAGTACGACCGGGCGACAATTAACTTAACGACTGTGTTATTTCTAGCCCTATACCCACAATTAATCACATTGTTCAGGTTAGGCTGCTTTGCAGTTACTACAGAGGTAGAGGAGTCTTACGTTGTGTGGTGTGGTGATACTGTGGTGATATGTACGCTAGCACAGTGCATAGGTGACTGTTCAAAGGCTAGTGGTTTAGCTAAGCGGCTGACATGTGTTTTTGTTTCAGGTACAGGTTGTGACCACTGACCGAGTCTGTCGGTTTGTGAAACATCAGGATTGCGATATTCTTTATTTATCTTCACTTTTGATTCACTGAATCTATAATTGCAATGTTGGATCCTGTATATGAACTCATACAAGAGCAAATCCTCATAATGATTGCAATTGCTAGGTGTAACGGTGCCAGGAGCACGTTTTTCTTCAGTTCCGTTCATCCCTCTCTTCTCTCTATCCGTTCATACATACCTGCAGGGGCCTGTCCAGACACAGACAGAGGGGAGACTCTTCTTTAAAGAGGAGGATGTCTACCTTTTATTTGAAGGCAAGACCCAACCCTTATTGTGTCCCTTCCAGTGACAGCCTAAAATGACTGCTGTCTCCGCAGGTCGCAGTCCACATCACATCCACACGCATGAATGAAGAGACACAAGCTCTCGTTCTCTTTTTCTGTCTCTCTTTGTTTCTCTCTCCCTCGTCTCTTTCTATCCAACGTATTTACCTTTCAGCTCTAGCCCCTGGCCCCTGGGTCTGAGCGGTGTCCACCTGTCCCCCCCATAGGATCTACCTGGTCCTGGGTAACCCTACCCCCGACAGGGTCCGGCCTGGGCGGCCCTAATTGGCTCTGATGTGGAGCCTCGGTCTGCACCACTTCCACTGTTGCAATTAGGCCTAATGGAGGGCGCCGGAGCCGCAGCCAGGGGTCAGTAGCCAGTGGGCCAGTGGGCTGTGGCTGGGCAACCGTGCGACTGGGAGGAACAAGGAGCCCTTTGGGCGGCCGGGCAGAGCCTGAATGGACACTGGTAATGGTTGTAGTGACAGTCATGTCTGTGGAGGAGATCATTTGAGGGGGGGCGACGGGGAGTGAAGTGCAGTGTGGCGATGAGAGACACGGTGCCAAAAATATGCCTCCCACCCCCCTCGGTGATGTGTATGTCTATCCTATTGTTTTCCTACTAGACTTGTTTACTGCAATGTCTCATTTAAACCTGAGGATTTCCAACTGTCCTTAATCCTTATGCCCACTTGAATGAGTGTGTGTGTGCGTTTGTGTGTGTGGTGTGTCCACGGCGCACCGGCAGGGAATATTTAACTGATAATTAAATGGCAGAAACGTGCACACACAGCCAGAGTGTTTTGTAATCTAAGAGGTTTAGCCCAGCATGTGACTTAAATGCGGCAACACCAGTGTGTCTCAGTCACAACCCCGGATTTCATCTCAGCCATTTTCGCTTAAGTCTTACTTATACTTAGAGGAGAGGGAACATGACTAGACTGCATATTTACTCCCATACCCCCTCTCTCTATCCCCTCTATACCTCCATCCTCCCCACCTCCTTATCAATCGATTTCTCTTTTTTTTTCTTCAGAAGACTGCAATATCCAATTTCAATTAGATTTTCTCTCCTCTGCCCTATGTAATGGTCTCTTGTCTTCCGTCATCACCTTAATTGCCTCACCTGCCCGTCACCACGGAGACAGCCCTTTGACTGGCAGCTAGGATACTGCAGGGGGGAGGTGGGGGGACAGAGGGTTAATCTGGGGTCTCTCTCTCCCGTTTCTCCCCCACGCACCTTCGCTATGAGTCTGGATGGCCATAGCTACCCGTCATAATAACCATCTTCTATTGTTGGTTTCTGTGGACTGTAGTATGTCTGGCAGGTGATGATCTATAGAATATGCATATTGTAGACTTCTTCAAACAAAAATACCTCAACGGTGAACCATGCAACACAGTATGTGGTGCATGACATAGCCAATGAGAGAAACCACAAGAAACATTAGAGGTGCTACATGTGGTGTTAACGGTCTGCTATATGCAAACACAATACACATTTATTTTGTGTATCCTTTGCTAGGAGTTGAAAATGTAAAGCATGCTTAGTCCACTTTGATCACTGACATGAGGATGGACAATTGGAGGAAGGAGAGATGCAGGGATGTTAGCTTCTATATCAGCCAACTGCATTGGTTGTGAGTTTCCTATACTAGCTTCTGCTGGATCTGTAGCACTCATTATGTACTGTATGTAATCATGGTTGACTCAGAATAAAACAAGTGAGGGAATATATTCAATTACAGTGACTATCAGTCCAAATTCACTCTCAGTTGATTCAATGCTTTTTGTTGAGCACGGCATCGTTTATCATTCTTATATTGAATTTCATAAGCAGAACAAGCAGAGAGGAGGAACAAGTGGTTGGAACACGCGGACAGAAAGATGGAGACGACAACAAAAAAGAGGGATGAGGGAAAAAAGAGCAGAGAACAGAATGCTTCCCTGTGTCTTCTGACGGATTTGTCTTTTGTTTGAAATGAAAATGCAGAGTGTTTGAGGGATTACAGTGGATTGGCAGGCCCAAGGGAGCCAAGCAGTTATCTGTACACCAGTAATATGGAGTATGGCAATCATTGCTCACTGTGTGTGTGTGTGTGTGTGTGTGTGTGTGTGTGTGTGTGTGTGTGTGTGTGTGTGTGTGTGTGTGTGTGTGTGTGTGTGTGTGTGTGTGTGTGTGTGTGTGTGTGTGTGTGTGTGTGTGTGTGTGTGTGTGTGTGTGTGTGTGTGTGTGTGTGTGTGTGTGTGTGTGTGTGTGTGTGTGTGTGTGTGGAAATAAACAGTTTGTGTGTTGGTTAGTAGTGTGTGTCCGTGTAGCAGTGGTAGAACATTCAATACAGTACAGAGGACACAGCTGTGTCAGTCACAATAAGCATCTTAACACCGTGTGATTGATTGCATCGTCCATCTAGTTAACTAATACCATTAACCAACAATACTGACAGAACAGTAATATAATCTTTGGATAGAATTCCTCATCATCAAATCTCTTCCACTAACAATTACACTCTATGGCCTTCCTTTCTCCCTTTTCATCCATCCATCCATCCATCCATCCATCCATCCATCCATCCATCCATCCATCCATCCATCCATCCATCCATCCATCCATCCATCCATCCATCCATCCTTTCGTCCTTTCTTCATTTCTCTTCATCTCTGCCAAGTACTAAGGAAACCACAGCCATGCTCCATTAGTCTTGAGAGAGAGTCATTTTTACGTTTCCCCTGATGAATGTCCTGTATTTTGACTTGTAATGTATAAGCTTTTGAGTGTTTGCCCGGGGTGGGGTGGAGTGGGGTGGGGTGCAGAGGGGAGGGGAGGAGTGTGGCTCTCTTCCGCTGACTGCTGGCTCACCTTGTCCATTAGCCGGGTCAGGGAGAGGTAATGTTGTCGTTAAAACATACCTGTCCGCCTGACCCCAGCCTTAATGTAAACACTGGCTTTGTGATTCACACACCTGACATTCCACAGCGCTCAGCCTGGCTCCGACACACGGCTCCGACACACAGCGATTAGCTCCGAGGCGTTAGTGTGTGTGTGTGTGTTTTAAGAGGCAGTGTGTATGTATGTGTAGGGAAGTGAATGAGGACCATGTCTTTTTATGTTGCCCAAAAAGCAACATATGCAGGTTGTTATGGTGTTGCTGTGAAACATAGCTTTAGAAAACAAGAAAACATGATGTTTTGCATCCAACAGAATATTTAGAAGTGGCAATTCCCTTTCAAATATGTTACGGTGTGTGTGTGTGTGTGTGTGTGTGTGTGTGTGTGTGTGTGTGTGTGTGTGTGTGTGTGTGTGTGTGTGTGTGTGTGTGTGTGTGTGTGTGTGTGTGTGTGTGTGTGTGTGTGTGTGTGTGTGTGTGTGTGTGTGTGTGTGTGTGTGTGTGTGTGGTAGATTGCGACTGTATGGAGCATTACCATCAACTGTATTCCTAGTGTCCCTTCTCTGTGTTTGTCGTAAACAAAGAGAGGGCAGTTGGATGCTGCCAAAATCCCAGTCATCATTCAGTTCAGTCAGGTAACATTACTTCCATTGTTCTGACTCAATGTGTCCTTCAGTATTTGTGGCTAAACATTTTCAGACACTGCAAGATACAGTTTGTGCCTGTTGTCAATTGTGCAAACAGTTGACCTGCAACTGAATATTTATGTAATGCCTCCATGTGTGTAGTTATAACACTGATCACATCCAAACAGATGCTCATGTATATTTTGTATTTTTCTTAAAACTGCATTGTTGGTTAAGGGCTTGTAACTAAGCATTTCACAGTAAGGTGAGAATATTAAGAATATTACTCCTGCTTATTATGAAGAAAAAATACATCTGTTTAACTTTGGTGTAAACTAAAGGTGTGTTTTGAATTATTTTTGTTGTATTAATGCTATTTAATCTCTCCTCAGACTAATATTATTCTGTTTGTCCTGTGGGTACCTTTGCCACTGTTCCACCCCTTGTGTATTTAATACCTGTTGTATTCTGCGCATGTGACAAATTCAATTTGATTTGATTCCATAACCCTACATGTCAGCAGTCAAAGTATTTTGTTACTTGTCGTGTTTTGTGTTTTTTGTGGACGCCAGGAACAGTATCTGCTGTTTATGCAAAAGCTAATGGGTATACAAATAAACAAATAGACAGGAATGCAATGTTGATGTGGGGTGACCAGGATCAACTCCAACAAACACAAAGAAGAACGAGAGAAAGAAAGAAGGAGAGAGGAGAAGAAAGGGGTTACATTAAAGCAGCAGTTGCTGTAATTGCTTATTACGGGCCTTGTATTTGGAGCCAGGGGTGTGTGTGTGTGTGTGTGTGTGTGTGTGTGTGAGACTTGCAGTGCTGTCACACCCTGACCTTAGTTATCTATGTTTTCTTTATTATTTTGGTTAGGTCAGGGTGTGACTAGGGTGGGTATGCTAGTTTTGTATTGTCTAGGGTTTTGGTAAGTCTAGGTATATGTATAACTATGGTGGCCTGAATTGGTTCCCAATCAGAGGCAGCTGTTTATTGTTGTCTCTGATTGGGGATCATATTTAGGTTGCCATTTTCCCTTTTGGTTTTGTGGGTTCTTGATCTATGTTTAGTTGCCTGTCTGCACTATCCATATTAGCTTCACGGTTCGTTTTGTTATTTTGTTCGTTTGTTCAGTGGTCGTTCTTTTAATAAAGAAGAATGTACGCTTACCACGCTGCGCCTTGGTCTCCTCCTTACAACGGCCGTGACAAGTGCAGTCTGTTTCTCTTTCTGCCTTTTCAAGTATTTGTTCCTGTGAGTGTACCTATGAACCCTGATCACAAGACGTGTTTTACTTTGATATATTTTCAATTTATCAAATCAAATGTTATTTGTCACATGCTCTGTAAAGAACAGGTGTAGACTAACAGTGAAATACTTACTTACGGGCCCTTTTCAACAATGCAGAGAGAATGGAAATAGAGAATAATAATAATAATACACGTAATAATAATAAATGTACAATGAGTAACAATACCGTGGCTATATACACTGGGTACCAGTACAGAGGCAACTGAGGTAGATATGTACATATAACTAGGAATAAAGTGAACAGATAAAGAACAGTAGCAGCATCGTATGTGATGACCAAAAAAAGTGAGTGCAAAAAGGGTCAATGCAGATAGTCCGGGTAGCTATTTGGTTAACTATTTAACTACGTTAACTACTTTAACTATTCTTATGACTTGGGGGTAGAAGCTGTTAGGGATCCTTCTGATCCAGACGTGGTGCATCGGTATCGCTTGCCGTGCGGTAGCAGTCAGAACAGTCTGTGTTCTCTGTGTGTGTCTGAGTCTGTTCTGTAGCTATATTCCCTGGTCATTAGACTTGTGCCAGTGAGCACAGGGCTGATCAAAGTGTGTGGCTGTGGGCTTGACCGTGGTGCCGGGGGGGGGGGGGGGGGGGCAGCCTCAGACACAGACTAGCCCTCTAATTGGCAGAGAAGGAAACTTGTAATGAAAGGTTATTAGCTTGGCCAGGAACCGCCGAGCAGCCGAGCGCACAGCCACAGAAATTGCTTTTGGTTAATGTACAGTTTCTGTACCTCTCTCTTGTTCCTTGTTCCTCTCTCTTTCTACTTCTTTCTCCCCATTTGTCCTCTCTTTCTCTTTTTCTCTCTCCAAACTCTCTCAAATGCATCTTTGCATTTCTCAAAAGCTTACTGTTGTCAAATTATGATGGTCTTAAGCCAGAATATAAAGAGAAGTCTTTTCTTATCCAATTACTTTTTTCACCTTTTGTATAAAAGGTGTGTCAGAGGATGTCATTTAAGGTAAAATAGCCCGTCTTTTTCTCTCTGCTCTTTTTCACATTCTCCTTTTTTTCAAGTTTTTTTCACGTGTCCCTCCATCCAGTAGGCTCTGGATGGAGGGACCCTCCTGTTTTATACTCCTAAAAGAAAGAGAACGGAGATGAAGGACAGAGGAGTCTGATCACCTAGTGGCTCCATTGTGACTTCTCCAGCACAGACAAAGGCCTGAGGAACAGAGAGAGAGAGATAGAGAGAGGAAATACTGTTCAGTCTGGTGGTCTGCTCTTGTTCCTGTGAGAGTTATACATCATGTACGCGATGCATGAAGTTCACCTTGTCAGAAACACCCCCAATTCTACCCCATCCCAGACGGGTGTGTGCGTGTTCGTGTCCGAGCACGTGTGTGTGTTTGAGAAACCACCAGCGTAAGGCAGATAATGGAATGCATAACACAGCTCAGGTGTACTCCTCTCCTGTCATCCTCCAAAAGAGACCCCAGCCACAAATCTACATGACCCTTTCTATTCCAAATGTTTTCTTTTCCACTTGTCTTCTTGTCTTTTCCCCTCCCTGTCTTAGACTGCATGAAGCCTGTGTTCCATAGAGATCTTCAGAGTGGCTGAAGAAGCACAATCCTGCTCTCTGGTTCTACATTGCCCTGGGTCAATTTAAGCCGTCATATCTCACTGTAGAGTCAAGAACGCTTCTCTTCTTCTCCATTCAAAGATGTCCAAGTGTAATTTACACCCTCAGATTTTCACTTATATACTTTTGTTAGATTATTGAAGTCTTGAGATTTAATTTCAAAAATAGAGTAGATTCTTTCTCCGATTCTAACATTCCCGTCAGAGTGTCTTCTTCTCTTGACTTCCTTATCCTTCTCCGATTCTAACATTCCCGTCAGAGTGTCTTCTTCTCTTGACTTCCTTATCCTTGTCAAGTGTTTCTCCAGCTATCAGGAAGACAAGCTGAACACACTCCACACAGTTCATGAGTTCTGCTGCAGAGATTCATATGGCATTGCTGCTGTGGACCTGTAGCAGGCTCCCTCTCTATGACAATATTTACCTCATCTCACACATACACACATCACACACATACACACAGACATACTCACACTAACACACATAGACCCAACTCAAATACCAAACCACAACAACCCCTTCGATTCCCTCTCAGAAATAAAGCCGTATTGGAGCCCCTTTCAGATGGAAATACGTTTTGCGGGTTATCCCGCTGCACAAAAGGGGGTGTCTGAGAGACGGGCTCCGACCAGTGATTACCTCTTAAATACATATAGATCCATCTCTTTGAATGGCGGGCCATTGAGCGGGAGATTGGGTTAAATTAGATGCTAATCATTTTCCGTTTTCTGCTGTTGGTGAACTGATAAGGCCTTCAGGACCACCCCTTCGTCACAGACCACGAGAGATACGCCGGAAAGGGCTCTCCTCCCTTCTTTCTCCCCCTCTTTATGGTAATGCAGGGAGTGTGCCTCCCCATTTAGATTTGCCTCTCACTCTCTCTGTCACCAGCTCGTTCACTCGCTGCATTTAATAACAAGAAAGAAGAAAAAGATGATAAGTTGTGGGGCTCAGACTGAAAGCAGGCTCGGGAACGCATTTACTTTTCAGCAGGGTTGAAATAGCCCCAGTTAAACCAGTAGGAAAAAACATCACAACCCACTCCCTTTCTTTTCAATGAGAAAATAAGACGGAAGAGAGAGAGAGAGAGAGAGAGAGAGAGAGAGAGAGAGAGAGCGAGAGAACTGTCATGCGAAATCCTTCAACTTCCCAAAGACTCAGATAGTTAGATGATTATTCACATGGATACTATTCCATGCCAGGGGCATAACTGTGTCTTCCCTGACCAAGGAAAGACTTGTGTATCAGGATGTGTATGTTCAATCTAACTTCACTGTACATCTATTACTGAATATCATGACACGAGATAGATTAATGGACTTGTTGGAATTGTTAAGCTTTCTTACACCAGTATTGTGTAATGACATTTTAAGGTTTTGTAAATTAACGATTTTCTTCACAATGTGAAGTAAAAGCTTCATAATATGATTGCAATCTGGAAAGAAAATTCAGCGGTTGTTGGAAATGTTTGTGCTGGTATTTGAAGGTGACTGTTACAACATGTGTACTGTAGCCAGTGTGTACTACACACACACACACACACACACACACACACACACACACACACACACACACACACACACACACACACACACACACACACACACACACACACACACACACACACACACACACACACACACACACACACACACACACACACACACAGACATGAAAGCAGAGCAAGACAGGTGCTGGGGCAAACTTCACGAACCCAGCCCCCACACATCCCTTAATATCTACAGTAAAGATTCCTCTGTGTGTGTGTGTGTGTGTGTGTGTGTGTGTGTGTGTGTGTGTGTGTGTGTGTGTGTGTGTGTGTGTGTGTGTGTGTGTGTGTGTGTGTGTGTGTGTGTGTGTGTGTGTGTGTGTGTGTGTGTGTGTGTGTGTGTGTGTGTGTGTGTGTGTGTGTTCTAAAACGGTTCTTTCTCCCTGAGTTCATATACCGTGGTGTGACTGTTTCAGGTTGGGGGGAAACAGATAAAGACCATGTGTTTGCCTTAGATCCCCCATACAGCCCTCAGACAGGCAGAATGACATGACTACAGTAAGCCATTATTTACATTAGCTGTAATGCTACAGGTGATCAAAACAAGATGGTCGCCTCCTATGATTATCCTGTTAAACATAGATGTGTTATGACAACCGCACTCCCACTCTCTCCTTCTCTTCTCTTCCCCACCAACGTCTTACTAAATATAGAGGTCCAATCTTTAGTATTACTTATAGACAGCGGTGTAAAATACTTAAGTAAAAGTACTACTTAAGTAGTTTTTTGGGGTATCTGTACCTTTCTTTACTATTTATATTTTTGCCAACATTTACTTTTACTTCACTACATTCCTAAATAAAAGTATGTACTTTTTACTCCATACATTTTCCCTGACACCCAAAAGTACTCGTTATCATTTGAATGCTTAGCAGGAGAGGAAAATGGTCCAATTCACACACTTATCAAGGGAACATCCCTGGTCATCCCTACTGCCTCTGATCTGGCGGACTCACGAAACTCACATGCTTAATTTGTAGATGATGTTTGTAGATGAGTGTTGGAGTTTGCCCCTGGCATTTTAAAAAACAAGAAAATGGTGCCGTCTGGTTTGCTTAATATAAGGAATTTGAAATGGTTTTTACTTTTACTTAAGTATATTTTAGCAATTACATTACTTTTGATACTTAAGTATATTTCTAAACCAAATACTTGTAGACTTTTACTCAAGTAGTATTTTACTTGATGACTTTTACTTTTACTTGAGTCATTAAGGTATCTTTACTTTTCCTCAAGTAAGACTATTGGGTACTTCTTCCACCACTGCTTTATAGAAAGGGTGAAATACAAATAAAAATGCTGTAATTGTAGAAGTCTAATCTATGATGAGATTAGTAGTTTGGCAAGGAAACATCTTTCGACTAATTATTAGTTGTGAAATGATTACACACACACAAATTATTATTGCTTTAGAGTTTAACAGTGGTGTGACCATGACAATTCACTCTCACCCTTTAAGTTGTTTGATGTAGTGGCTGAGAACTTAGTATTTTCTTCTTTAATCAATAGATTTCTATTCCACTTTAAGAAAATGTGAGACATCTTTATTTGGGCGTGTGGATATGTTGTTGTATTGACAATTCACTCATAAGTCATGATATAACCTCTCAATTCACTCATAAGTCCTGATATAACCTCTCTGACGATATAACCTCTCTGACGATATAACCTCTCAATTCACTCATAAGTCCTGATATAACCTCTCTGACGATATAACCTCTCTGATGATATAACCTCTCTGATGATATAACCTCTCTGACGATATAACCTCTCTGACGATATAACCTCTCTGACGATATAACCTCTCTGACGATATAACCTCTCTGACGATATAACCTCTCTGACGATATAACCTCTCTGATGATATAACCTCTCTGATGATATAACCTCTCTGACGATATAACCTCTCTGACGATATAACCTCTCTGACGATATAACCTCTCTGACGATATAACCTCTCTGACGATATAACCTCTCTGACGATATAACCTCTCTGATGATATAACCTCTCTGATGATATAACCTCTCTGACGATATAACCTCTCTGACGATATAACCTCTCTGACGATATAACCTCTCTGACGATATAACCTCTCTGACGATATAACCTCTCTGACGATATAACCTCTCTGATGATATAACCTCTCTGATGATATAACCTCTCTGATGATATAACCTCTCTGACGATATAACCTCTCTGATGATATAACCTCTCTGATGATATAACCTCTCTGATGATATAACCTCTCTGATGATATAACCTCTCTGATGATATAACCTCTCTGATGATATAACCTCTCTGATGATATAACCTCTCTGATGATATAACCTCTCTGATGATATAACCTCTCTGATGATATAACCTCTCTGATGATATAACCTCTCTGATGATATAACCTCTCTGATGATATAACCTCTCTGATGATATAACCTCTCTGACGATATAACCTCTCTGACGATATAACCTCTCTGATGATATAACCTCTCTGACGATATAACCTCTCTGATGATATAACCTCTCTGATGATATAACCTCTCTGATGATATAACCTCTCTGATGATATAACCTCTCTGATGATATAACCTCTCTGATGATATAACCTCTCTGAGATATAACCTCTCTGAGATATAACCTCTCTGATGATATAACCTCTCTGATGATATAACCTCTCTGATGATATAACCTCTCTGACGATATAACCTCTCTGATGATATAACCTCTCTGTGATATAACCTCTCTGACGATATAACCTCTCTGACGATATAACCTCTCTGACGATATAACCTCTCTGATGATATAACCTCTCTGAGATATAACCTCTCTGACGATATAACCTCTCTGATGATATAACCTCTCTGATGATATAACCTCTCTGACGATATAACCTCTCTGATGATATAACCTCTCTGATGATATAACCTCTCTGATGATATAACCTCTCTGATGATATAACCTCTCTGATGATATAACCTCTCTGACGATATAACCTCTCTGATGATATAACCTCTCTGATGATATAACCTCTCTGACGATATAACCTCTCTGACGATATAACCTCTCTGATGATATAACCTCTCTGACGATATAACCTCTCTGATGATATAACCTCTCTGACGATATAACCTCTCTGATGATATAACCTCTCTGACGATATAACCTCTCTGATGATATAACCTCTCTGACGATATAACCTCTCTGATGATATAACCTCTCTGATGATATAACCTCTCTGATGATATAACCTCTCTGATGATATAACCTCTCTGATGATATAACCTCTCTGACGATATAACCTCTCTGACGATATAACCTCTCTGATGATATAACCTCTCATTTAATATGAAGTGTCGTCGTCGCCATGTACACGATAAGAGAAAGAAATAAGTGAATTAAAAAAAGAGTCCTAAATGAAGGAAGTGCACTTCTTCTGAAGCTCGTATGACTAGATACAGAATTTCAATTTGAGTAGCGGAGGCGTGGAGAGGATGGAGGAGAGGAGAGGAGGGGGCAGTCTGTCGGTGTGGTGTGCCTTTGATACCCCACTGAACACAGCCTTCTCGCGGCTGTGCTGCCTAATTTGTTCCCCCTGCCATATCTCGCCCCCTCCGAGTCCACGTTTAGCATTATTAATCAAATTACTCAACTTTATTTTCCTGTTTTATTGAATTTCTCTCGACTCCGTTTCATTTGAACTGTTTTAAAAGTACTTATTGTGTACGCATATCTTGTTCTCTCTCTTCTCACTCTCTTCTCTCTTTCTTTCCCCTCTCTCCTCATTAGTTCTCTCTCCCTCTCGCCTTCTCTCCCTGTGCTTGTAAGTGCGGGTGAAACACAATAGAATGAAAGGGGAAAACTTGCCATTTAGAAACAGGAGCATCAGGTTAATGATAAAAAATGTTCAATTAAGATAACGGACCAGTCTGCCTGTTGACCTGGGGGCCCCACCGCACATCAAAGGCACAACACCTCCTCCTGTTTGTGTACTCAAGAATGTCATTTCAAACACATTCATACATTTGTGAGGGTGTGTGCGCGTGTGTGTAAGCGTGTATGAGCGCGAGTGTGTGTGTGTTTCTCTCCCTCTCCATCTCAGTGCCCTGATAGTTAACATGCTCTTGTTTCCAGACCATTATTAGCTGTGTAGATATGCAATTTACCCAAGCATAGGAGGCCTTGCTCCCTCTACCCACAGCAACCCCGCCACAGCCCAGAATACAGCAATCTCAGTTCAAAGTTGAACCAGCCAAATGTTAAATTAGCCCAAGCCTGATTCATCTAATTTACTGTCGTGTATTTCTCCTCCCCCTCTACCATTTCCATATTCTCTCAGTTCAAAGTTGAAACTATGTATGAAATGACCTTGCGTTGGATCAAAGTCATTAGGAAAGCTGTTTGAATATGCTAATTAAGGGAAGATTACAAAGCTGCTGATGAGTATGAATCTGTTTTGTGTGAAGGGAAGCCAGCCGAGTGCTACGGCTCACTCAGCACTATTAAACCCCTCTGTGTTTTAGCTACTGCCTCGTCTACCACTTTCAACTCTCTACTATGGTTCTTGTCTCAGAGCCTTACTGATCTGTTGTATCTGTTGAGCCAAACGGACACGCTAATTCATACAGCATGGCTTATTGTTCACGTGTCCTATTGAGACAAAAATATTCATTGTGTCTTTTTTCTCACCTTTCCACCTACATTTCCTCATCAAAGAAGCGATGATTGAGATTCTAAAAATTGTTATAGTAATGATAGTAATAATGATAATGGTGATTATAGTGTACTAGTAATACTAATAGTGATTATGATTGTAATAGTTAGTAATAGTAATAGTATTAGTAGTAGTGGTAATGGTCTCCTATGAGTGTGCTTAGTGCTCAGTGCAGTGTGTCTTGAAGGAGCCTGTCTCAGTCCTTGCTGTGTGTAGTCTAGCATTGCCCCCTACTGAAACCTCAGCTGCTTCTCTTCTCTCTGTCGCTCCTCATCCTCATCTACTCTCTCTCTCCTCATCCTCATCTAGTCTCTCTCTCCTCATCCTCATCTAGTCTCTCTCTCCTCATCCTCCTCTTCTCTCTCTCTCCTCATCCTCCTCTTCTCTCTCTCCTCATCCTCCTCTACTCTCTCTCTCCTCATCCTCATCTAGTCTCTCTCTCCTCATCCTCATCTAGTCTCTCTCTCCTCATCCTCCTCTTCTCTCTCTCTCCTCATCCTCCTCTACTCTCTCTCTCCTCATCCTCCTCTACTCTCTCTCTCCTCATCCTCATCTTCTCTTTGTCAGTAGTTCCTTACACATTCTCCATGAGGTGAATGGAAAAAAGGAAACCCAGACACAACCCTGTCTGTGATGACCAGCTCACCCTTTACACAGGGAGAGGCAGAGAACGACAAGTGTTGACATTCCTGGATTATTACACCACTTCAGATGTCCAGTCAGGAGCACCCCCCCCTCTCCCCCCCCCCCCCTCTCCCCCCCTCTCTCTCTTTCCCCCTCTCTCTTACCCCCTCTCTCTCCCGACCCTCTATCTTTCTCTCTCTCTCTCTTTCTTTCTCTCTCTCTCCATCTCTATCCATCTCTCCTTTCCCTATGTATCAATGCTTCAGCTGAAGTATTTGGTATTTTTTTGTTTGCTGGTATTTTATTAGGATCCCCTTTAGCTGTTGCAATAGCAGCAGCTACTCTTCCACACAGAACATGAAACATGACATTCAGTAATACAGAACATTAATTGACAAGAACAGCTCAAGAACAGAACTACACACATATAAAACAACAAAAATAAAATGTTCTTTACTGACTCAATACTGAGAAAAACAAAGAGAGAACTTCAATTAAAGGCCTTTATCATTTCACTTTTAGTATATATTATTACATTTACATTCAGTACCATCTATGAGTACATAAACACATAATATTTAGGTCAAACAGGGGAGGTGTTGCTTTATTCGTTTTTTTGAAACATTTACATTTACATTTAAGTCATTTAGCAGACGCTCTTATCCAGAGCGACTTACAAGTTGAAACCAGGTTTGCTGTTCACTCGCGCTATACGTGATGGAAGGGAGTTCCATGCAGTCATGGCTCTTTATATCACTGTATGTTTCCTTGAATTCGTTCTGCATTTGGGGACTGTGAAAAGACCCCTGGTGGCATGTCTGGTGTGTTAAGTGTGTGTGTCCGTGCTGTATGTATGTTAACTAAGCAAACAATTTGGATTTCTCCAAACATTCATGTTTCTTATAAAAACAAGCAGTCAGTCTCTCTTCTGCTTTTAGCCAAGAGAGACTGGCATGCATAGCATTATTAATGTTGTTTCTCTGATGTCATTGAAGAGCCAGCTGCAGTTTTTCTAGGTCCGCTTAGCTGCACCTGACAATAATCAAGATAAGATAAAACTAAAGCCTGCAGGACTTGCTCTGTGAAGTGTGGTCCAAAAACAAAAGCTGAGCATCTCTTTATCACGGACAGACCTCGCCCCATCTTCACAACTATTGAATCTATATGTTTGATTATGACAGCCACATTATTCATTATCAGATTCAGCAGAGGTCTAGAACTTAGGGAATGAGTTGTAGCAAATACAACGCTTTTAGTTTTAGAGATGTTCTGGGTGGGTGAGTGGGTGGGTGTGCGCTGGATTACTTGTGTGTGTGTGGGTGGGTGGATGTGTGGGTGGGTGGGTGGGTTTGATCAGAGTCCTGTGTAAAGTGTTGTTGATCGTCGCTATTACTATTTTTTGTGGATGTATTAAGATGTGAACATTTACATATTAAAATGAGTGTTATAAATACTTGCGGATTGGTTAACAATATGCCTATGAGTGTGTCCGTGGTGGTGTTCCATCTCTCTCCCCTGGCGTGGGGTGCGTCTGGGCCGCCCCTGGGTTTTGGGAGGCTGCTGTTTAAATCCTCAAAGTCGCTGGGCCGCTCCGTGCCAAAGCTGGCCGCCTCAGTCCAGAAGTAATCCAGCGCAAATTCCTTCAGCCTCAGTATCACAGGCCCCGCGCTGTGGAGAGGCAAGCTGCCAGGACCTAGTGTGTGTAGTGTGTGTTTGAGTGTGCCTGTGTGTGTATATATGTGTTTGAGAGTGTGTGTGTGTGTGTGTGTGTGTGTGTGTGTGTGTGTGTGTGTGTGTGTGTGTGTGTGTGTGTGTGTGTGTGTGTGTGTGTGTGTGTGTGTGTGTGTGTGTGTGTGTGTGTGTGTGTGTGTGTGTGTGTGTGTGTGTGTGTGTGTGTGTGTGTGTGTGTGTGTGTGTGTGTGTGTGTGTGTGTGTGTGTGTGTGTGTGTGTGTGTGTGTGTGTGTGTGTGTGTGAATGTGTGTGTAGCAGAGAGCCTCTGCTGCTGCTTGCCAGGCTCCAGCCAGCTGACATTCAGCGGGACTTTCTTGCCTCTCCTCCTGGCGTGTCTCCCAGGCAGCCAGAGGTTTGTTGGCCACAGAGCCAGGAGAAAGTGGAGGCCCTCCATTCTCCTGGTTGAACATCCCCGTGTGCTCGTCCCCCAGTGATAAAACATTTGTCTCTTTACAAGTGGGTTAGGTTCTGAAGGGAGGGAGGAGACGGAGGGAGAGGAAGGGTGTCAGGGAAGGAAGAAAGGGATTGTGCAACGTTTTTCACATGTTTACCACTGTCTTCTTCTTTCTGGTTTTCTCTCCTTCACCTGTAGCACGATTCCCTTTTAACTCAAGATGGTGCCACTTGTGTTTCTGGAGGGGGGGTGTGTAGGTCTCCTCTTGCTCAGGATATCAAACTCAGAGCAGCGTCTTTTCACTCGTACACTCACAGATCACAATGCTGCTCTGTAATTCACCACCTCTGTGAATTCACGACCTCCCTTTAACCTCTTAAAGACTAACGCCACGTCCCTATAGTCTGTTGATCTAATTGAACTGTAATGAGTAGAAATACTTAATGCAAAGCTGGTGCAGAATACAACATGGTGTCTTGAACGTTGACATTTAATGAGTTGCCTGTCTGTCTTTCCCTCGTTCTCACTTTGACGTTAATAAACCTGAACATGATTGAATCCTATTTAAAGAAGGTTTGAGAGACAATAAAAAATCCTGTTTTTAATGTTCACAGCATCTCGCCGACTTTCATGTTCATACGCTATCTGGAATGAATTGCTTTTTCAAAGCGTGTGTGTGTGTGTGTGTGTGTGTGTGTGTGTGTGTGTGTGTGTGTGTGTGTGTGTGGTTTGTCTCTGCATAGTTACGTGTAGCGGAGGTGTACATTGTGTGTGATTGAGAGTGTGTATGCCTGAATGTTTGGTGTACATTGTGTGTGATTGGGAGTGTGTATGCCTGAATGTTTGGTGTACATTGCGTGTGATTGGGAGTGTGTATGCCTGAATGTTTGGTGTACATTGCGTGTGATTGGGAGTGTGTATGCCTGAATGTTTGGTGTACATTGTGTGTGATTGGGAGTGTGTATGCCTGAAAGTTTGGTGTACATTGTGTGTGATTGGGAGTGTGTATGCCTGAAAGTTTGGTGTACATCTGTGTGTGTTTGGTGAATGTGCTTGTAATGTTGTGTGTAGTAGAGGTGTGCACTGTGTGTGCACGTGGGTGCATGAGTGTGTGGGTGTGTTTGTGAGTGTCCCAACATCACTCAACAAACAGCCAGGAGACGCAGAGAAGCAACTGTGTCCTAATTAAAATGATGTGTGTTTGTCCTTGTGTATTATACTGCTAAAGCATGTGAAGCAGTTTTAAGCAGATCCAAACTCCTTTTCCATATATCTAAAAATGATGTGTTATCATTATCAGCTTTTCCTTCATGTGAAATAGGATATGTACACGCTTCTATTCCCCGTGTAGATGCTCAGTACACATTAGATCACCAGAGGCCATTCATGAAAGCCCATAAAATTGTCAGAGACTCCAGTCACCCAACTTATCGACTGTTTTCTCTGCTACCGCATGGCAAGCGGTACCGGAGCGCCAAGTCTAGGACCAAAAGGCTCCTCAACAGCTTCTACCCCCAAGCCATAAGACTGCTGAACAATTCATTAAAATCGCCACTGGACAATTTACATTGACGACCCCCCCCCCCCCCCCCCCCTTTTGTACATTGCTGCTACTCGCTGTTTATTACCTATACATAGTCACTTCAACCCACTTACATGTACAGATTACCTCAACTAACCTGTACCCCCACACACTGACTCAGTACCGGTGCTCCCTGTATATAGCCTCGTTATTGTTATTCTTATTGTGCTACTTTTTATGATTATTTTTTACTTTACTCTCAGTTAATATTTTCTTAACTCTTCTTGAACTGCACTGTTGGTTAAGGGCTTGTAAGTAAGCACTTCACAGTAAAGTCTACACTTGTTGTATTTGGCGCATTTGGCAAATAAAGTTTGATTTGATTTGATGTGATGATGGACTCAGTGGGCAGTGGGGTCAACCTCCAAACAGAAAGAGAAGTTAGGATATTAAACCCCAGGAACAGAACCAACCCAAACACATTCTGGTTAAAGAGGCTGCATCCCAAATGATTCCCTATCCCCTTCATTATGCATTACTTCACCCTATTCTCCCTGGGCAACGGTAGTGCACTACATAGCAAACGGGGTGCAATTTGGGACAGCTTGCGAGAGCTGAGACGGTAAGTCAGACGCTCCATTTTCACCGTTCTTGTATAAAATGTCAGCTAATGCAGTGTGTGCTGGCGCCAGCGGTGTGTAAGGCTGTACGGTGGTACTGTCAGTAGTGTGTTTATATAATGTCCTTCACATTCCATGCTAAGAGCCTCCAACTCTACCAAGTTCATTCAAGCAGGACACGCAGTCACACACACACACACACATGTAAGCACATGCACATGCACACACACACAAATACAGAATTGTGTGCAAACACAGCCGAGAGTGCGCGCACACAGACACACGCACACAAACACACGCACACACACTTCCCCATTCTCATATACCTGTTGTGCCCCAACATACATTACTAAGGGGATTGCTACACACAACACTACTCCAGTTATAGACCTGTGTTACAGTCCTGTGTTATAGTCCTGTGTTACAGTCCTGTGTTATAGTCCTGTGTTATAGTCCTGTGTTATAGTCATGTGTTATAGTCCTGTGTTGTAGTCCTGTGTTACAGTCCTGTGTTACAGTCCTGTGTTATAGTCCTGTGTTATAGACCTGTGTTATAGTCCTGTGTTATAGTCCTGTGTTACAGTCCTGTGTTACAGTCCTGTGTTATAGTCCTGTGTTACAGTCCTGTGTTGTAGTCCTGTGTTACAGTCCTGTGTTATAGCCGGTGCCTGTGTTATAGTCCTGTGTTATAGTCCTGTGTTACAGTCCTGTGTTACAGTCCTGTGTTATAGTCCTGTGTTATAGTCCTGTGTTATAGTCCTGTGTTACAGTCCTGTGTTACAGTCCTGTGTTATAGTCCTGTGTTATAGTCCTGTGTTATAGTCCTGTGTTACAGTCCTGTGTTACAGACCTGTGTTATAGTCCTGTGTTATAGTCCTGTGTTATAGTCCTGTGTTACAGTCCTGTGTTATAGTCCTGTGTTATAGTCCTGTGTCGTGGTCCTGTGTTATAGTCCTGTGTTATAGTCCTGTGTTATGGTCCTGTGTTATAGTCCTGTGTTATAGTCCTGTGTTACGGTCCTGTGTTATAGTCCTGTGTTACAGTCCTGTGTTACAGACCTGTGTTATAGTCCTGTGTTACAGTCCTGTGTTACAGTCCTGTGTTATAGTCCTGTGTTACAGACCTGTGTTACAGTCCTGTGTTATAGTCCTGTGTTATAGTTCTGTGTTACAGTCCTGTGTCGTGGTCCTGTGTTATAGTCCTGTGTTACAGTCCTGTGTTACAGTCCTGTGTTATAGTCCTGTGTTATAGTCCTGTGTCGTGGTCCTGTGTTATAGTCCTGTGTTACAGACCTGTGTTACAGTCCTGTGTCGTGGTCCTGTGTTATAGTCCTGTGTTATAGTCCTGTGTTACGGTCCTGTGTTATAGTCCTGTGTTACAGTCCTGTGTTACAGACCTGTGTTATAGTCCTGTGTTACAGTCCTGTGTTACAGTCCTGTGTTATAGTCCTGTGTTACAGTCCTGTGTTATAGTCCTGTGTTATAGTCCTGTGTTACAGTCCTGTGTCGTGGTCAAATCAAATCAAATCAAATCAAGTTTATTTTATATAGCCCTTCGTACATCAGCTAATATCTTGAAGTGCTGTACAGACACCCAGCCTAAAACCCCAAACAGCAAGCAATGCAGGTGTAGAAGCACGGTGGCTAGGAAAAACTCCCTAGAAAGGCCAAAACCTAGGAAGAAACCTAGAGAGGAACCAGGCTATGAGGGGTGGCCAGTCCTCTTCTGGCTGTGCTGGGTGGAGATTATAACAGAACTATGCCAAGATGTTCAAAATGTTCATAAGTGACAAGCATGGTCAAATAATAATCATGAATAATTTTCAGTTGGCTTTTCATAGCCGATCATCAAGAGTTGAACAGGTAGGGCTTCCATAACAGCAGGCAGAACAGTTGAAACTGGAACAGCAGCAAGGCCAGGTGGACTGGGGACAGCAAGGAGTCATCATGCCCGGTTTGCCGTGACGTATGGTCCTAGGGCTCAGGTTCTCCGAGAGAGAGAAAGAGAGAGAGAAGGAGAGAATTAGAGAGAGACAAGATTTTCAAAATGTTCATAAATGACAAGCATGGTCAAATAATAATCAGGAATAAATGTCAGTTGGCTTTTCATGGCCGATCATTAAGAATTGAAAACAGCAGGTCTGGGACAGGTAGGGGTTCCATAACCGCAGGCAGAACAGTTGAAACTGGAATAGCAGCAGGGCCAGGCGGACTGGGGACAGCAAGGAGTCATCATGCCCGGTAGTCCTGACGTATGGTCCTAGGGCTCCGGTCCTCCAAGAGAGAGAAAGAAAGAGAGAAGGAGAGAATTAGAGAGAGCCAAGATTTTCAAAATGTTCATAAATGACAAGCATGGTCAAATAATAATCAGGAATAAAAGTCAGTTGGCTTTTCATAGCCGATCATTAAGAGTTGAACAGGTAGGGGTTCCATAACAGCAGGCAGAACAGTTGAAACTGGAACAGCAGCAAGGCCAGGTGGACTGGGGACAGCAAGGAGTCATCATGCCCGGTTTGCCGTGACGTATGGTCCTAGGGCTCAGGTTCTCCGAGAGAGAGAAAGAAAGAGAGAACGAGAGAATTAGAGAGAGCATACTTAAATTCACACAGGACACTGGATAAGATAGGAGAAGTACTCCAGGTATAACCAACTGACCCTAGCCCCCCGACACATAAACTACTGCAGCATAGATACTGGAGGCTGAGACAGGAGGGGTCAGGAGACATTGTGGCCCCATCCGATGATACCCCCGGACAGGGCCAAACAGGAAGGATATAACCCCACCCACTCTGCCAAAGCACAGCCCCCACACCACTAGAGGGATATCTTCAACCACCAACTTACAATCCTGAGACAAGGCCGAATATAGCCCACAAAGATCTCCACCACAGCACAAACCAAGGGGGGGCGCCAACCCAGACAGGAAGATCACGTCAGTAACTCAACCCACTCAAGTGACGCACCCCTCCTAGGGACGGCATGAAAGAGCACCAGTAAGCCAGTGACTCAGCCCCTGTAATAGGGTTAGGGGCAGAGAATCCCAGTGGAGAGAGGGGAACCGGCCAGGCAGAGACAGCAAGGGCGGTTCGTTGCTCCAGAGCCTTTCCGTTCACCTTCACACTCCTGGGCCAGACTACACTCAATCATATGACCTACTGAAGAGATAAGTCTTCAGTAAAGACTTAAAGGTTGAGACCGAGTCTGCGTCTCTCACATGGGTAGGCAGACTATTCCATAAAAATTGAGATCTATAGGAGAAAGCCCTGCCTCCCGCTGTTTGCTTAGAAATTCTAGGGACAATTAGGAGGCCTGCGTCTTGTGACCGTAGCGTACGTGTAGGTATGTACGGCAGGACCAACTCGGAAAGATAGGTAGGAGCAAGCCCATGTAACGCTTTATAGGTTAACAGTAAAACCTTGAAATCAGCCCTTGCCTTAACAGGAAGCCAGTGTAGGGAGGCTAGCACTGGAGTAATATGATCAAATTTCTTGGTTCTAGTCAGGATTCTAGCAGCCGTATTTAGCACTAACTGAAGTTTATTTAGTGCTTTATCCGGGTAGCCGGAAAGTAGAGCATTGCAGTAGTCTAACCTAGAAGTAACAAATGCATGGATTACATTTTTCTGCATCATTTTTGGACAGAAAATTTCTGATTTTTGCAATGTTACGTAGATGGAAAAAAGCTGTCCTTGAAACAGTCTTGATATGTTCGTCAAAAGAGAGATCAGGGTCAAGAGTAACGCCGAGGTCCTTCACAGTTTTATTTGAGACGACTTTACAACCATCAAGATTAATTGTCAGATTTAACAGAAGATCTCTTTGTTTCTTAGGACCTAGAACAAGCATCTCTGTTTTGTCCGAGTTTAAAAGTAGAAAGTTTGCAGCCATCCACTTCCTTATGTCTGAAACACAGGCTTCTAGCGAGGGCAATTTTGAGGCTTCACCATGTTTCATTGAAATGTACAGCTGTGTGTCATCCGCATAGCAGTGAAAGTTAACATTATGTTTTCGAATAACATCCCCAAGAGGTAAAATATATAGTGAAAACAATAGTGGTCCTAAAACGGAACCTTGAGGAACACCGAAATATACAGTTGATTTGTCAGAGGACAAACCATTCACAGAGACAAACTGATATCTTTCCGACAGGTAAGATCTAAACCAGGCCAGAACTTGTCCGTGTAGACCAATTTGGGTTTCCAGTCTCTCCAAAAGAATGTGGTGATCGATGGTGTCAAAGGCAGCACTAAGGTCTAGTAGCACGAGGACAGATGCAGAGCCTCGGTCTGACGCCATTAAAAGGTCATTTACCACCTTCACAAGTGCAGTCTCAGTGCTATGATGGGGTCTAAAACCAGACTGAAGCATTTCGTATACATTGTTTGTCTTCAGGAAGGCAGTGAGTTGCTGCGCAACAGCTTTTTCTAAAATTTTTGAGAGGAATGGAAGATTCGATATAGGCCGATAGTTTTTTATATTTTCCGGGTCAAGGTTTGGCTTTTTCAAGAGAGGCTTTATTACTGCCACTTTTAGTGAGTTTGGTACACATCCGGTGGATAGAGAGCCGTTTATTATGTTCAACATATGAGGGCCAAGCACAGGAAGCAGCTCTTTCAGTAGTTTAGTAGGAATAGGATTCAGTATGCAGCTAGAAGGTTTAGAGGCCATGATTATTTTCATCATTGTGTCAAGAGATATAGTACTAAAACACTTGAGTGTCTCCCTTGATCCTAGGTCCTGGCAGAGTTGTGCA
This sequence comes from Salvelinus alpinus, assembly GCF_045679555.1. Classification (NCBI taxonomy): domain Eukaryota; kingdom Metazoa; phylum Chordata; class Actinopteri; order Salmoniformes; family Salmonidae; genus Salvelinus; species Salvelinus alpinus. Next base: position 10,922,197 of record NC_092122.1, read on the forward strand.
GACTCAGGACAATTGAGCTTTGGAGGAATACGCAGATTTAAAGAGGAGTCCATAATTTGCTTTCTAATGATCATGATCTTTTCCTCAAAGAAGTTCATGAATTTATTACTGCTGAAGTGAAAGCCATCCTCTCTTGGGGAATGCTGCTTTTTAGTTAGCTTTGCAACAGTATCAAAAATAAATTTTGGATTGTTCTTATTTTCCTCAATTAAGTTGGAAAAGTAGGATGATCGAGCAGCAGTGAGGGCTCTTCGGTACTGCACGGTACTGTCTTTCCAAGCTAGTCGGAAGACTTCCAGTTTGGTGTGGCGCCATTTCCGTTCCAATTTTCTGGAAGCTTGCTTCAAAGCTCGGGTATTTTCTGTATACCAGGGAGCTAGTTTCTTATGACAAATGTTTTTCGTTTTTAGGGGTGCAACTGCATCTAGGGTATTGCGCAAGGTTAAATTGAGTTCCTCAGTTAGGTGGTTAACTGATTTTTGTCCTCTGACGTCCTTGGGTAGGCAGAAGGAGTCTGGAAGGGCATCAAGGAATGTTTGTGTTGTCTGAGAATTTATAGCACGACTTTTGATGCTCCTTGGTTGGGGTCTGAGCAGATTATTTGTTGCGATTGCAAACGTAATAAAATGGTGGTCCGACAGTCCAGGATTATGAGGAAAAACATTAAGATCTACAACATTTATTCCATGGGACAAAACTAAGTCCAGAGTATGACTGTGGCAGTGAGTAGGTCCAGAGACATGTTGGACAAAACCCACTGAGTCGATGATGGCTCCGAAAGACTTTTGGAGTGGGTCTGTGGACTTCTCCATATGAATATTAAAATCACCAAAAATTAGAATATGATCTGCTATGACTACAAGGTCTGATAGGAATTCAGGGAACTCAGAGAGGAACGCTGTATATGGCCCAGGAGGCCTATAAACAGTGGCTATAAAAAGTGATTGAGTAGGCTGCATAGATTTCATGACTAGAAGCTCAAAAGACGAAAACGTCATTTTTTTTTTTGTAAATTGAAATTTGCTATCGTAAATGTTAGCAACACCTCCGCCTTTACGGGATGCACGGGGGATATGGTCACTAGTGTAACCAGGAGGTGAGGCCTCATTTAACACAGTAAATTCATCAGGCTTAAGCCATGTTTCAGTCAGGCCAATCACATCAAGATTATGATCAGTGATTAGTTCATTGACTATAACTGCCTTTGAAGTGAGGGATCTAACATTAAGTAACCCTATTTTGAGATGTGAGGTATCACGATCTCTTTCAATAATGGCAGGAATGGAGGAGGTCTTTATCCTAATGAGATTGCTAAGGCGAACACCGCCATGTTTAGTTTTGCCCAACCTAGGTCGAGGCACAGACACAGTCTCAATGGGGATGGCTGAGCTGACTACACTGACTGTGCTATTGGCAGACTCCACTAAGCTGGCAGGTTGGCTAACAGCCTGCTGCCTGGCCTGCACCCTATTTCATTGTGGAGCTAGTGGAGTTAGAGCCCTATCTATGTTTGTAGATAAGATGAGAGCACCCCTCCAGCTAGGATGGAGTCCGTCACTCCTCAGCAGGTCAGGCTTGGTCCTGTTTGTGGGTGAGTCCCAGAAAGAGGGCCAATTATCTACAAATTCTATCTTTTGGGAGGGGCAGAAAACAGTTTTCAACCAGCGATTGAGTTGTGAGACTCTGCTGTAGAGCTCGTCACTCCCCCTAACTGGGAGAGGGCCAGAGACAATTACTCGATGCCGACACATCTTTCTAGCTGATTTACAGGCTGAAGCTATGTTGCGCTTGGTGACCTCTGACTGTTTCATCCTAACATCGTTGGTGCCGACGTGGATAACAATATCTCTATACTCTCTACACTCGCCAGTTTTAGCTTTAGCCAGCACCATCTTCAGATTAGCCTTAACGCCGGTAGCCCTGCCCCCTGGTAAACAGTGTATGATCGCTGGGTGATTCGTTTTAAGTCTAATACTGCGGGTAATGGAGTCGCCAATGACTAGGGTTTTCAATTTGTCAGAGCTAATGGTGGGAGCCTTCGGCGTCTCAGACCCCGTAACGGGAGGAGTAGAGACAAGAGAAGACTCGGCCTCAGACTCCGACTCGCTACTCAATGGGGAAAACCGGTTGAAAGTTTCTGTCGGCTGAATGAGCGACACCGGTTGAGCATTCCAACAGCATTTCCCTCCAGAAGCCATGAGAAAATTGTCCGGCTGCGGGGACAGTGCGGGGGGATTTATACTAACGTTACTATCTGTACTTACTGGTGGCACAGACGCTGTTTCACCCTTTCCTACACTGAAATTACCCTTGCCTAACGATTGCGTCTGAAGCTGGGCTTGCAGCACAGCTATCTTCGCCGTTAGGCGATCATTCTCCTGTATATTATGAGTACAGCGAATGCAGTTAGAAGACATCATGTTAAAGTTACTACTTAGCTTCGGCTGTTGAAGGTGCTGACGAACCATGTCCAGATAAAGCGTCCGGAGTGAAAAAGTTGAATGAGGGAAAAAAGTTGTGATGGAAAAACTAAAAATATAAACGTAAAGTTGTCAGCTAGCAAAGCAAAGCTAGCAAAGTAAAGTTGGCAACAAAACGCACAGCAACACGTCTGCAAATTCAAGAGGAATTTGTTATCCTGTCTTATAGTCCTGTGTTACAGTCCTGTGTTACAGTCCTGTCTTATAGTCCTGTGTTACAGTCCTGTGTTACAGTCCTGTCTTATAGTCCTGTGTTACAGTCCTGTGTTACAGTCCTGTGTTACAGTCCTGTGTTATAGTCCTGTGTTATAGTCCTGTGTCGTGGTCCTGTGTCATTGTCCTGTGTTATAGTCCTGTGTTATAGTCCTGTGTTACAGTCCTGTGTTACAGTCCTGTTTTATAGTCCTGTGTTATAGTCCTGTGTTACAGTCCTGTGTTACAGTCCTGTGTTACAGTCCTGTGTTATAGTCCTGTGTTATAGTCCTGTGTTACAGTCCTGTGTTACAGTCCTGTTTTATAGTCCTGTGTTATAGTCCTGTGTTACAGTCCTGTGTTACAGTCCTGTGTTACAGTCCTGTGTTATAGTCCTGTGCTATAGTCCTGTGTTACAGTCCTGTGTTATAGTCCTGTGTTACAGTCCTGTGTTACAGTCCTGTGTTACAGTCCTGTGTTACAGTCCTGTATTATAGTCCTGTATTATAGTTCTGTGTTATAGTCCTGTGTTATAGTCCTGTGTTATAGTCCTGTGTTACAGTCCTGTATTATAGTTCTGTGTTATAGTATCGTCCTGTGTTATAGTCCTGTTTTATAGTCCTGTGTTATAGTCCTGTATTATAGTCCTGTGTTATAGTCCTGTGTTACAGTCCTGTATTATAGTTCTGTGTTATAGTATTGTCCTGTGTTATAGTCCTGTTTTATAGTCCTGTGTTATAGTCCTGTGTTACAGTCCTGTGTTATAGTCCTGTGTTATAGTCCTGTGTTATAGTCCTGTATTATAGTCCTGTGTTATAGTATCGTCCTGTGTTATAGTCCTGTGTTATAGTCCTGTTTTATAGTCCTGTGTTATAGTCCTGTGTTACAGTCCTGTGTTATAGTCCTGTGTTACAGTCCTGTGTTATAGTCCTGTATTATAGTCCTGTGTTATAGTCCTGTGTTATAGTCCTGTGTTACAGTCCTGTGTTATAGTCCTGTGTTACAGTCCTGTGTTATAGTCCTGTATTATAGTCCTGTGTTATAGTCCTGTGTTACAGTCCTGTGTTATAGTCCTGTGTTACAGTCCTGTGTTATAGTCCTGTATTATAGTCCTGTGTTATAGTCCTGTGTTACAGTCCTGTGTTATAGTCCTGTGTTATAGACCTGTGTCGTGGTCCTGTGTTATACAGGCTGTAGTTGAGGAGAGCTCTGGGAACGGGACGTTAGTCTCCAAGAGGTTTGGGTGATGTTTTTAACCCCATCCATCATCGTCATGCCTCCTCAGACAACTGACTGTGGCGCTTAGGGCCTCTGCCTCTGATACCATTACAGCTCTGTTGTATACTTCTGGACATTACACGAGGGAGAGGGGGATGGGGGGAAGGTTTGAGGGTCTAGTATGACCTATATTTACTATATGCTATACTGGACTTGGAAGTCCAATTTCCCTAGATATTTTCATCAGAACATTAGACCTACCGGTGAAATTGGGAGACTGTTTATTAGAATAAAAGATGAGAAACTGTTAAACAGTAAAAAGGAGGTATCACATACAATGTGATCACATCTGCCCATTTGTCTAGTATCCCCAGTATCTTCTCTGCGGTGCAAAGTAGCCCACAGACCCATGCAGACAAAGCCCATGTTAGGCTACCATGCCAGAGAGCTGTGGAGCAGAGCTGGATGGAGAGGGGCAGCTCTTTGTGGCGCTGCCAGTAGCCGACTCTCTCTCTCTCTGCCCATCTTGCCAATGCTCCTGCCTACGTCTTGCCAGTGCTGCTCTTCTCCTCCTCTCCTCTTTTCTTCTCCTTCTCTTCTCCTCTCCTCTCCTCCAGCCACCGCTCCATCTGTTGCTTAGGAATGGAAATCATCCCTCCTCAATGTGTCTCTATGCCACAGGAGTAGAAGCTGTGACTCCATCTTGGATCCAACTGCCTCCTGGCTGCACTGGAGCAGATGTCAGAGAGGCCCACAGAACAAGGAAGCAACGGCACAGTCACTGTCTCAGGATAATCCGCTGTGGAAACGACCTTTAACTGAAAATTGTTTATTTTTCCAGAGTCTGATAAATAAATATTTTTCAATAAAGCGATTTTCCCCCCGAGAGACAGCCTTTATGGCGATAAATAAAATAGGGACGTGACAATAGTACTGTCTGAGGCCTCTATGAAGGGGGAATCAGCAGCGAAGTCAAAAGGCATTGAGCTTCACTGGGAGCCATTGTCTGAGTTGACACCCTAAGCCTTGCCACAGCCATGCAGGTGTTGTGCACCGTTCAGGTGCTTTGAGGCAGCTTTCAGCGCGGCGTGATTGCTCCTCTGTATCCCCACTGATGTCTCTACAAGGAAACAGTGGATCAGTGTTTCACTGTTTCAGCGGCCCGCTGTCACCTGTCACACAGCCGCCGAGAGAGCCACATTTACAGCACAAAGACCCCTTTAGACTGTCTTTGTGACGGCATTGTGCCAGAGCCCCTTTCTCATCAGCGCCATAATGATCTGCGATTAAGTCCTTTACTGGTGTTAGAATGGTGGGTGTCAGTCGAACAGTCGAGCGGGGGCACAGGTAAGCCCCACAAGCCACAAAGATGAGCAGGGGTGGAGATGTGGGGGTGGAGGAAGTAAAGTATTCCTGATTTGTGTTTATCGTAATGCAAGAGGTGTCAACCTCAAAGAGACAGGAAAGGAACGAGAGGAAGAAAGAGAGGCATATGGAAAATATATATCTGTTTATTCTATTATTGCCACTGCGTCTTATTGTCACCTTGACACGCTTAGAATTCATGTGAGACGAAGGGGTCGGGGTTTGTTTTTTGGGGAGCTTACAAAACGCAATCTGTTTACCTTTTCCCCAAAGCGTGGGGTTGAATACCTGTATGTCTGCTCTGAGACGTGGCTTATTCAATTTGATGAGTAAAAAGTGTCTTAACGCTTTATCTGGTCTTTGTGTCGGCCCGTCGGTATCTGCTCCCAGCCAGGCAGACGCTCTCCTCCTCAGGAAGCCAACAGCGGAGAGAAAGATAAACAGCGACGCCATGTTTTCCTCTATCCCCCCCCCCCCCTCTTTCTCTCTCCCTTCTTTTTAGGATATGCAGCCATACACCCGTAGCCTTTGATAATTGTGTAGTCACTCAAAAATCCCAAATGAAACCTCTGAGTTTGTCATATCCCCGGTAGGAGTGACAAGAGGGAAACATGTTTCACATGGCTGATCTCTGTGTTGCTGTTTTCTCTTTTGGGGGAATGATGGACAGGCAGTTTGATCAGTTTGATCTGACGGGTTTTCTTCTGCATATTTTGATTAAACAGAAACATGTAAAAGAAAGTAGCCAGACATGTTTTATCAGTAGGGATGGATACATGGAGCTGGGGCCCATCTCTCTGACTTTGCAGCACAGGGACATTATTGCCTGCTGGGAAACAGTAACTACATGCAAAGACAAGTATTTCTCCTTGTTGACCATATTGAATAAGTAGCCTATGACGTAATCTGTAGTTTTTTCATTTCTTATTGATAACGTACCTGCTTTTTACATTTCTTATCTTATACCACTTTCATGCAGGTTTTGTAGTTTCATTTCAGAGGGTGTATGCAAATTCTGTGTCTCTCTGGCATTGGGCGTTTTCCAGTTATAGTTGTGAGATGTATATTTGTGATTTATCTTTCATAATAAGATGGTTCCTCTCGGTTAGATACTGTGGTATGAATTCCTCTACTTTCCTTCAGAAGAACTGTGTGTTAGATGGACCAAAGAAGGATCAGGATCCTAAGTTACTGTTATTCAAAGCTACATCCAAGGGCGTTGAGACGCAGAGACAAAGTTAGCCAGAGAGAGATCTCTGTGCTGTGTCAGCACTGAGCTTAAACAACTGCAAAGATTAATCAAAGGAAAACACACAGGCGTGCAGGCAAACACACACACACACACACAAACAACACACCAGCTCATATGCACCCCCCCCCACCCACACACACAGCTCACATACCCCACAGTTGAATATCTCAGCTTCCCAGCAGTTCAAAGTGTGGTTGGTTTGAAACAGATTAAAAACTGTCTGTGAAGTGATGTATTGCAGTTGTCATTGCGAGGGAGGCAGAGATCTTTTTTTGAATAAAAAATCTCTTCTTTCTTCCCACCGCTATCAGCATGAGATGGAAAACTCACTAATCCTGCCGTGGTCGCGTTCGCATCGGTGGCAAATAAACAAAAGCGCACCATTTTTCATCTCTGGCTGCTCTATTAGACAGGAATGGGGAGGAGAAATTGGGAGGAAGAGAGGGGAAGAGAGAGAGAGGGGGCACGGAGACAGACCTAGTGGTGTCAGAGATATGCCAGGTGATGTTTGGCCTTGGTTAAAGAACACTACTGTGATGTGTTCCTTGCATCAATTTATCCTGTCTGTCTGTCTGTCTGTCTGTCTCTCTGTCTCTCTGTCTGTCCGTCTGCAGTCCTGGGGTTGGAGATGCTAAGTTGTCCTCTGAATGTGAAAAAACCCATGTTATTTTATTGTACTTAGATCATGTTTCATACAAGGAGCACCAGTGAGGAGAGTTATACGTACAGTATATGAAGTGAAGTTGAACATTTCTCTGAATCCCTCTTCAGTCAGAGGCCCGTAGCTACAGCGTGTCATCCAGGCCTGCCCCCTCTGTGTAGCAATAGGTACAGCATGTCTTGTGCGGTTTTGTGAAATTGGTGTGAGTAAAAGTTGGTGCTTTACTGATAACCATCCTCAGAAATACCTTAGTGGACAATGAGTCAAATTGTCCACCCTTGTCACTAATTTCTTTGCGGTATCCTACTCCTCCAGAGTTGTTTTGTTTTCCCAAATAACATCACCTCTCACATCATAATCATCATCTGCAAGCAAGACGTGGCCGTGTCGACAAACAGCTCGGAGAAACGATTTCACATCTGACGCTATCAGACGGCTCTTCCGCACACGTTGAAAACAATTTGGCGATTAGCTGTGGGTAAACGTGTGGCCCTTCCTCTTTCTTCCCCCTGACCCGTGTGAAATGAGATTAGCCATTGAAGGCGGGCAGCAGTGACAATCAGAGCATCAGATCAATACTACTGCTTATCTCTCTGCTTCCTCTTCTCTGCTTTACACTGAAATACAGTAATGCACCTGGAGCAGAGACCGCGTGTGTCCTGATTCGATTAGACATGTTACTGTACACACACACACACACACGCACACACGCACACACACACACACACACACACACACACACACACACACACACACACAACACACAACACACAACATACACATACGCAGATGCAGCTACACCTCTCCTTCTTCTGCCTTTTGGAGTAGAGAGGATGAAGACAACAAACTCTGTGTTTTGGATTTGGTTCTCTGACTGTAGTGGAGTACCGGATGTTTATTGGAGAATCGTCACTTTTCTGTAATATTAAACTGTCTTTGGTATTTTCTGGCATGTGGATATCTTCCTTTGAGCACTCTCTCTCCGTCTCTACCTCCTTCCCCGTCTCTCTCTGTAGTAATTATGTATTTTATAAATGATGCTGCTGTCCCTGTCAGTGAGTGGCTGGGGAAGATGATTTGGGATGCAGTGAGGGGGCTGGGCCGTCCGCTCTCTCTACCCGGTAAATAATTATAATTCCCCTGCTCACCGCGGTGGCTGGACACTTCCATAATTACATTGTCAGAGGGCTGGATGATTAGGGAGAGGCTGTGAGGAACGACATTAGGCTAACTGCACTGTGTCTGCATGCAGAGCAGATGACCCCCATATAACTGTCTTTTAATGTGAGGAGCTGGCGGTGCTGTGATGATGATGATGATGGTGTTGATGCTTATAGTGGATATGTTACTCTGCTGGTGGAGTTCGTGTCGATGATGATGATGATGATGTTGCTGGTGTTGATCTGCTTCAGCGTGAGGTGCACTTGTGGTTGTTGCTTTCTCAAGTTAGCTCTAGTCAATATTAAAATAATCTGGTCAGGTTTGTTTTAGCTGGTTGATTTAAGTCAGGTTTACTCTGACGTAGACCAACCTGCCTCCTGACCTCGTAGCTGCATGGCTGCAGATGAGTCCTGCCAACCCACTGAAGATAATAGACACATTTACTGGAGGAATAAAAATCCCCACACAAACAGACAGCCTGTGTTTTTCCTCCTGTTTATAGAGCTGTACTACTGATTAGTAATTATCCCTGCCAAAGGCAGATTGGGATTCACCACTGAGAAAAAAAATCAATTTGTATGATATGTTTGCCATACATAAACCTTTAAAGCATGCATTGCAGACTTGAATTCTCCAGTCTAATAATTCAATTAGTGTGTTTATGTGTGTGTGTGTGTGTGTGAGTGTGTGTGTGAGAAAGAGAGAGAGAGAAAGAAAGAGTGCGTGTGTGCGTGTGTGTGTGTGTGTGTGTGTGTGTGTGTGTGTGTGTGTGTGTGTGTGTGTGTGTGTGTGTGTGTGTGTGTGTGTGTGTGTGTGTGTGTGTGTGTGTGCATGCGTGTATGTGGAATCCATTCGGTGTCTTGTATCAGAGGATTTCACTGATCTGCTTCCTCCTGCTGCTTTTCTGAATACTAACAATCTCATAACTAACATTTACTCTCATCACTTTGGATTCAGAAGCTAAACAGATATTAGGATTGTAGATTATAATATTAATATGCCTTCTGGTTGGACAATCTTTTCCAGAAAGCACACACTCAATGTTAGCATGGATAGAGTAAAGGATGGTATGGGGAGATTGCTGAAAATCATTTTAAGGTATGCATGAAAATCAAATAGCAGATAATTGAAAGGATTAGATATCTCGATACAGGGCAGATAAAATGATACTGTTAATTCTGTTTGGAATCATTCAACAGCAACTAGTTCATAAATCATTTTCTCCTCTGCAAATCAAATGTGTCACAAAAACACTGACCAGAGCCTGATTCCAAACCCATCCCTCCGACCTCACCCTTCCTACTCCCGCTCACAGACCAGTCCAGAATAGTAACAGCTCCACCGAAGCCTCTGTTATGTTTAAAGTTTCCCTCATGCTTCAACATCTCCTAACCATGCAGTTCTAACCAAGTCAAATAAGCTACAGAAAGGCCATGAGTAAAGGTTCGATTTGTAAGTTTGGAACGGGGCCGAGGGAGGGCTGAGTGCTTGAGTAGTCATGTGAGGTCTAGATCTCACCCGTGGACTAGTTTCCCCGTAGTGACCCCCAGGTAAAGGCAATAGGGTGGGGCTACATGGCTTACATGACTGAAGAGCAGGGAGGAATGTCAGGTATGGCTGGGAGGGAGCTTCTGCATGTTCAACAGCTGTGCAATATATAGAGCCTAGAGAGAGGGAGGAAGAAGGGCATGATATGGAGGTGTGAACATGTGCATGCATGCGTCAATGCGTGCATCCATGTATGTGTGTGCGTTTCTGTGTGTGTGTGACTACATGTGACATACTTTGGTGTGTGTATACCATATTTGAAGTTACCCGGGTGACGTGCCCTTTGGCTCTTATTTTCCCTCGGTAGTGAGATGAGAAGCACGCACTACGGGAACACTGTCACTCCTGACATGTCTGTGTCACACGGTGTGTCTTAACACACATAACTATCATACCTCCATGAGCACCTGTAGCTGGGAGGGACGGGGAGGGTGGAGGTGAGACAGTATATCCTGCAAACTGTCAAACACTTCAGTCACTCAGTTAGGCATGAAGGTCATGATATTCTCAGACACCTCAAGCAATCAGTTCCTGACATGTGACATTAAAGGGAAGACGTCATGTTTGATATCCTAAGCTATTCTGTTTGATGAAATTGGAATAGTGTTTGTCTGAATCCCAAATTACTCAAATTACATGAAAGTATTTTGGTAAAACTAAAGCACCTGCTATCACTGTGTAGACCTGACCTGAGAGAGTGAGAGCAAAAGAGAGAGGGAAAGAGAGAGGGAAAGAGAGAGGGAAAGAGAGAGGGAAAGAGAGCAAGGTATGTAGAGAGGGTGTCAGAATCCAGCAGACGACGGCGAGGAGCAGTAAAATAAACAAACAGATTGGAAGCTTTGAGGATATTCTATCTGAAGCTCAGTGGTGCTGAGTATAAATACAGCAGCCTGTAAAGCTTTGTAAATAGGCCTGTGTTTACCTGTCTGCACGGCCCAAATTAATCACCCAGCCTCGCCGCCCGCCATGCCGCGGGCCGCCAGGGGAGGACAAGGAGACGGGGAGGAGGAGGGAGAGTGTAAAAACGTCTAAAAGCTACTGGTTGGCACCATTTTGTTTTGGTTAGGATACAGCCTGAGTGATTAGGCCCCTCTGCCGCGGTGAAGGGACTGGCAGGAGGGATGGAGGATACTGGTTATGGGGGAGGGATGTTGTGGGGGAGTGGAGATGTAGTGTGGGTGTGTGTGTTTGGTGTGCGCGTCTGTGTGTCTGTGTGTGTGAAAGTAGGGCCCGTGAGCCTGTTCTCTCTCACTTACTTAGCACCCTCATGTCACCATTGTACCACACCTCAGCTGATAGAATAAGTAAAGATAAAGTGATCTGCAGAGAATGGGGAAGGTCGTGAGGGTTACGCTGTCTCTTCTGCGTTTCCATTATGCGATTTGGTGTGGCGATGCCTTCACATTTCCATTGACATCATTTGAATTCCGCTGCATGCAGATCAGGCTCGCTGGGGCTTTCAAGTGTAGAAAGCAGCCGGGTTTGGATTAGCTGTCCAACGTAACTGCTCCGTACAGGGAAGACTCTAAACGAACCTCATTATCATATGATTTCACATACCTGGCCCGATTAATGTCTCTGGGGTTTTTCACACTTTTCTTAGAGAGGGGAGGGAGGGGAGGGTAAAATGGTTTAATTTAATATATGCTTGGCTTTTAATCATAAGCCGTGCGTTGCATTTTTAAGGCTATGCTTTGATTTGCCAAATTCCAATTTCTCAGGACGTTTTATGCGTTAGCGTACGTTAGCGGGGAACGACAGCGGCTCGCGGAGGAAGTCATCTAGGCCCACCCTTGAGAAGGAGAGAGAGATAGACGCTGGGAGAATAAACGCTATCACTCGTTATCTACAGGTGGGATACATTCCTGTGCTCTCTCTCTCTCTCTCTCTCTCTCTCTCTCTCTCTCTCTCTCTCTCTCTCTCTCTCTCTCTCTCTCTCTCTCTCTCTCTCTCTCTCTCTCTCTCTCTCTCTCTCTCTCTCTCTCTCTCTCTCTCTCTCTCTCTCTCTCTCTCTCTCTCTCTCTCTCTCTCTCTCTCTCTCTCTCTCTCTCTCTCTCTCTCTCTCTCTCTCTCTCTCTCTCTCTCTCTCTCTCTCTCTCTCTCTCTCTCTCTCTCACACACACACACTCACTCACTCACTCACACATCTGGAGACAGACAGCGATCAAAGGTTCTTGCCTTTCACTGGTTACTTGACATCTTTGGTTGCTGATTCCTCTGTTTTGTTTGCAACGGCACACCTGACTTACCGACTGAAATAGTTAGCCATACTTCTACTGTGTCCTTGCTGAAGCTAGTACTGAGCCAGGAGTTTCTCGATTCTTTCAATGCAATCTTTGCGGATTTTGTCATTCTTATATGCAGCGCAATTCTTAGTGAACATTCTTAACAATAGGTCTGAAGAGAGTTCTTAACGCAACGTCTCCTCTTCAACTCCCTCGTGACATGTCTGTCTCGGACTAAATCCTTTCTAGTCTAAACCACGACAACCTCGATCTACAAAGTCAACCGCCCCTCTCACACCTCTTTTCTCTCGCTCTCTCCATCTCTCCACTTTCAGAAGTCGAGGGGCCAAAGGTTTTCCTCCTTAACCACAGTGTGAAATGCATCCTGTCACTATAAGAGACGGGTGAGAGGAAAGGGGCTTACAGGGAAGGCATCAGTACAGATGAGGTGTCTGGAAGAGGGGGAGGGAGAAAATGAGAAAGCCTCTCACTTCATTGTGTCTCAATAACTTTTAAAAAGGAAAACTAATCCCTTCTGGTCTTTAATTGCATGCCACGTCCCTCGATGTGTCTTTCCCTCCTCAGCACAATGCGGAAGAGGCACTTTTTAAACACCCTTTCCGAGACTCCCATTTCAAACGCTGTAATGAGTTTTTAAAGAACATAATGGTACTATATTATATTGAAGAGAGAGCGAGGGAGAAAAATTATTGCCCTGCTAAAAAAAGTAGGGTTTGTCTTTTCTGGCATCTGGGTTGGAATGTAAAGGAAATGTGTGTGAAGAACGGGGGAAGGATTGGATGTGAGAAGTGCTGGGGAACAAGAGGCAAGAGAGGGGAGAGACAGAGGCTGGAGGATTAAGGTCTAAATTCTCCTGCTCCTTCTTTCATTGAGAGTCGGCAATCCAACAGATTTGATTGGGACTTTTAATTAAACATCAGTAATTATGGCTTGGAAATCTAAAGAGTCAGGAAAAGAAAGAATTGAAGTTTGTTTCGCCTGGCTAATTATGGGGGACTTGTCCTGACGTGTGTGTACGTGGAGTAAGCCCCTCATTCTCTGAGTGACGGGGGACCCCGGGTCTGAGATACACTGTAATTAAGCCGAAAAGGTTTGAAAAGAAAAGAGAGGGAGAAGTTATTTAGAAGAAGGAGAAAATCACTAGTAACAGAGATGAAGATGATGGGTATTTTTCATTGGCTCTAAAACCCCTGACTGAAGCAGTCCCTTATTCTCCACCTATCAGATTTTAGACATTCCACTCCGCATAAAACATTTCACATTCATCCTTCACCACTCCTCTATCTGCATGAGAACAGTAGTTTGCGTAGATAATTGGTTGGATTTTTTTCTTCTGTCCAGTTCATCTTTAGAATCCAATTTAGTTCCAGTGCTGACATGCGCTAGTTTATAGTTTCCTGTTTTTTAAATTACCTGACATTAACTTCACCAGGTTTAGTGGAGGAAAAGCCAATAGATGATTCATTTTAGTGCGTAAAGAAGAGCAGTGAATTGGGCTCAGGACTCAATCTGTGGGCCGGTGGTGATGGTGGATGGTGGAGAGTTAGCGGTTGGCAGTGTGGTGATTAGGCCGTCTTAGTCGAGGAAGTCATATGTGCTATTTCTCTGATAGGCTTGGTATCTGGATTTCCTGCTCCAGTGCGCTCGCCCAGCTAAACCCATCCAACCAAGGAGAGTAGGCAAAGTGGGGAAGGCAGGTGATTTCTCCCCCTTTGCGTGAGACACACACACACACACACACACACACACACACACACACACACACACACACACACACACACACACACACACACACACACACACACACACACACACACACACACACACACACACACACACACACACACACACACACACACACACATTGACACACACATTGACACACACATTTGTGCACACAAACCCCATGATACGCTGCACCAGCACCATACCTCGTGCATGCACGCTTTGGAGCACATACTCTATCACCGGAAATTATTCAAATCCATCATTACTGTAATCAGTCATTCATATTGCATTAATTCAGAGAATATTACATCATTTGTATACTAGGTTGCTATCAACCGTTGTCGGAAAAGTTTTTGTTTTCCCAACAGCTTGGGGTCATACAGACACTAGTCATCTCTCTCTCTCCCTCTTTCTCTCTCTCTTTCTCTCCTTATGTCTGTCTGTCTGTCTGTCTGTCTGTCTGTCTGTCTGTCTGTCTGTCTGTCTGTCTGTCTG
>NC_092122.1:10941542-10956542 GCF_045679555.1 Salvelinus alpinus
GACATTATTGTCAGGTTGTGTTTACACGGTGTGCTTCTTCACGCAATGGCTTCAGTTGGAGAATGTCCATGTCACATAAACAAGGAAACCTGGGGAGTGTGTTGCTGATGTGGTTTGTTGCTTGAGATGTAGGGTCTGCTCTCTCAGTGATGACACTGTCACCGGATTGTTCTATCCAAACGGTCCCTTCCTCTCTCCTATCACACCGTTTCATTTGGTGGCGGCAACTCCTCAGTGCGCACCGTTCTGGCTTTTTTTGCACTTAGGCCTCGGAGGTGTAGGTCCAGGCTGAGGCTCAGAATCTGAAGAACAATCATCAGAGATATGGTGATCCATTTCTTCCCCGCCATCTGAGTCGTTTTCATTCAGATTTTGCCGCAACGCTAACGCAGCATGTGCGTCCATTCATCAGGGTCTTCTTGCCGTTGTAAATCACACACACTCTCAATGTTTAGTCCTAGTAGGCCAGAGTAGACTGATAAGACTGCTTGGGTTCGGTGGACTGATATAGAGCACCTACCATTTTGAGATTTATAATTAGAATAGATGAATACAATTGAATGAACCTGTTCTTCATTCACAATTGGTGAGTACATAATTATGAATCGTTCTCTTCCCCGCGCTCTTTAATTCACCCACTCTCCCCCTTTCGCCCACATCATACTTTACTTAATTAATTTCATCTGTTGTTATATGTATGAAATTAGTGTAGGTGTAGTTTCGGTTCAGTTTCGAGCAATTATCGGGGTGATTATCAACAGTCTACGGCACCTTCAACTGTCGGGAGGAACGGCAGAGCAGGCCTTCAACTGTCGGGAGGAACGGCAGAGCAGGCCTTCAACTGTCGGGAGGAACGGCAGAGCAGGCCTTCAACTGTCGGGAGGAACGGCAGAGCAGGCCTTACTATCGAGAGGAAGGGCACAAAGGGAAAACCATTTAAAAAAGGACATGCTCTACTAAAACTGATTGTAACTTCAGTTCTGTTTGTGATTAGAAGATTCTAACAACAACAACGTGTCAAGGACTGAAGGGGGCATGACTTTAAAATGGCAGAGTAATACATTCTTTAAATTCATGAGCAGTCCAATTGACTGCTTTAGCGGTTCTAGTGTAAATCAACACTTTATCTCTGCAGGCCTTTTATTTGAAAGAAATGGTGGTTTAATTGACCCTGGTCAGACTGCTCTACCGTCTCCCAGCCTCTAGCTGGCAGGAAGGAAGATCCGTCATTTTCTAGTGAATCTTAGTTGTCATTTCAACGACTCTCTTGAGATGTGCTAGATGCCCTGCTTAAAACTGCTGTAAAAAAACACTGGGGCTGATTTGCTTGATCCTTTCTTGCTGCAGCTTTCTGCTCCCCTAATTGTAGAATAATTTACACATATTTTTGATCAGAAAATGACTTTTGGTGCTATCCCTGGGGTCTGGAAGGCTGCCCATGTGCTCCCTCTCCACAAAGCTGGTGACCCATCTGACATGAATAATTATCGCCCAATCTCTTAACTGTCTAGCCGAGCAGAAAGTTTAGAATCTTTCGTCAACACTCAGCATGGATCATTTTAGCTTCAAAATGGTGGCGAAGGATATCATTGCTACTTAACGCGGATCCAAGCTCAGTTTTGAGATCCACCTGCGTTATTGGCGTAGGGTTAGCTGGATATTTCTGACTGGCCTTGGAACAGTGACAACGGGCAGCCTCTGCCTACTTGGCTCGATGAGATACAGTATGTAGTGATTTTTCTAAAACAGCCAGATATGTACACGGTCTTGTACCTTTAACTTTTAAAAAACGGACTATCGTATTTTTTGATTAAAGCAGACTTGATGATGAGTAATCCAGGAATGTCACGAGTTAATTGACATGAGAAAACTTGAGAAACTAGTAACTCTACAGAGTGCAATGACTACAATAAATGGCTAAATTACTTCTGGACACGAAGGGTCTGTGGATCTCCTCCTCCTATAGGGCATGCCTTTCGTTAAATATCAGAAAACAAATTATTCAGTCGACATTCATTTCGGCTTTAGATTATGGTGGTATTGTCTTTATGAATGCAGCTGCCACTGTATTGAAGCCATGGGACGCAGTTTATCATAGCGCACTGTGCTTTATTACGGGCGATAGGTTCAGTACACATCACTGTATCATTGATCTCCAGAACTCTGGAAGGTTGGATGTTTTGGTGCCGCTAGGGCAGTTCAGATGGCTGGATAATAGCATTTTTACTGAGGAATGTGCTTGTTTTTCACGATCGTGTTTTGTAACGTACTTTTCTTAAATAGCTTGTTCTACTGTGTTGGAATTTAACCTTTCACGAGCCTCTACCCCGGGTCCGGGAGCACCCCCCACCCCCCCCACACACTAATTAGCATAGCTAGCATAGCTTCAAAAGTAGATAGTAGCATCTAAATATCATTAAATCACAAGTCCAAGACACCAGATGAAAGATACAGATCTTGTGAATAAAGCCACCATTTCAGATTTTTAAAATGTTTTACAGGGAAGACAAAATATGTAAATCTATTAGCTAAACACGTTAGCAAAATACACCACTATTCTAACTCCATCAGTTTCTTACTCCTTCAGGTGCTATCACCAATTCGGCTCAACTAAGATATTGATATCCACTAACCAAGAAAAAACCTCTTCAGATGACAGTCTGATAACATATTCATGGTATAGGATAGTTTTTGTTAGAAAAAAGTGCATATTTCAGGTAGAAATCACAGTTTACAATTGCACCCACCATCACAAATCGACTAGAATTACTAGATAGAGCAACGTGTATGACCAATTTACTCATCATAAAACATTTCATAAAAATAGACAAAGCATAGCAATGGAAAGACCCAGTTCTTGTGATTTCAGACCATATTTCAGATTTTCTAAGCGTTTTTCAGCGAAAACACAATAAATCGATAAGTTAGCATACCACATGTGCAAATGTTACCAGAGCATCGATTCCAGCCAAAGAGCGCTATAACGTAATCACCGCCAAAATATATTAATTTTTTCACTAACCTTCTCAGAATTCTTCCGATGACACTCCTGTAACATCATTTTACAATATACATATACAGTTTGTTCGAAAAGGTGCATATTTAGCCATACAAAACCGTGGTTACACAATAAAAATACTAGGAAATCAAGCCTCAATATGTCTGACGTCATCTATCAGAGTGATCTAGTTTAATTGAAAGCTAATCATATACTTGACTAAAAAATACAGGGTTGACAGCAATCGAAAGACAAATTAGTTCTTAATGCAACCGCTGATTTACATTTTTAAAATTATCCTTACTTTTCAATACAGGGTTGGCCAAGTGAAGCTATACCAAACAAAATGGCGAAATATGCGTTTAAAATATTTCGACAGAAACACGATTTATCATATTAAATATTGCTTACTTTGAGCTGTTCTTCCATCAGATTCTTGGGCAATGTATCCTTTCTATGTTATAAACGTCTTTTGGTCGATAGATGTCCTCTGTCCTTCGAAATGTCCACCACCAACGACCGACACCCTAAAACGTGTCCAAACTTTCAGAGCGCACAACAAAGAAATTCCTCAAAATCGCACTAAACGGATATAAATTGATATAAAACGGCTCAAATTAACTACATTATGATGTTTTTAACAACTATAACGACTGAAAACATGACCGGAGAAATATTGCTGGTTAGAAAACGATTTGGAACGAGGCAGGTCCGATGGCCTTGACGCTTCAGGCGCACGTTGAGAAAGGGAGGTCTCTGTACATTTGGGTCTTTTGTAATGGCTGTGAACGTCCCATCGATTTCATTGAAAACGTGATGACGTACAGACACCCAGAGGAAGACGTAGGCAGTGTCGGTTTCTTCATAGCATTCACTGTCGCCTTATAAACAGACCCCAGATCAGAGGTAAAAATTTCTGAAATCTGAACCCTGTCATGAAAAGTGCTGTAGAAATTGTTCTGTACCACTCAGAGACAAAATTCCAACTTCTATAGAAACTAGAAGGTGTTTTCTATCCAATAATAACAATAATATGCATATTGTACGATCAAGAATTTAGCACGAGGCAGTTTAATTTGGAGACACAAATATGCTAATGCGGAACAGCACCCCCTATAGTTGCAAGAATTAATATATTGTGAAATTGTATGATTGTGTGCAGAGATCCCTTACAAAAGACGCCTTGATCTCAGTCGGATTCCCTGTTTAAGTAAATCATAATAAATAAACAATAGAAAATGTATATATGAAACATCAAACTCTCCACTCAATGACAGGAATCCTTGTGTGTCTGCCGCTCCTGTCAAACCCATAATTTACCTCTGTTTTCCCTGATTACCACCCACATTCTGAGCATGACATAATGCTCATTTCGACAGCCCAACTAAAGACAATGAATAAAAACACCAATGTACCTGACACAAAAACGCATGCACACACACACAGCTTTGTTTTTGAGAAATGTCAGACTTTTTGGGGAGTAAAATTGTTTGACCATTTCTAAAAATCCTATTTTCCCTAACCCCTAACATCCCGAGTGTTGCAGCGGCCCAAAGCACTGCATCTCAGTGCTAGTGGTGTCACTACAGACCCTGGTTCGATTCCAGGCTGTATCACAACCGCCCGTGATTGGGAGTCCAATAGGGTGGCACACAATTGGCCCAGCGTCGTCTGGGTTGGGGTTTGGCCAGGGTAGGCCGTCATTGTAAATAAGAATTTGTTCTTAACTGACTTGCTTAGTTAAATAAAGGTTAAATACTGTATATATTTTGTAAATAACCCTAACCATAACCCCAAAACCCTAACCCTTAAGCTTAAAGTAGCATTTGAACAAAATCAGGACATGAAACAAGTCCTAACTTTAAACAAAGTTGTTTTCCTACCTTGTCAGGACATTCGGGTGAATTCTTAGGACATTGGGGTCCTGATAAGGTACTGTAGGAAAACAAGTCCACTCACTCACTCACACACGCACGCACGCACACACACACACACACACACACACACACACACACACACACACACACACACACACACACACACACACACACACACACACACACACACACACACACACACACACACACACACACACACACACACACACACACACACACACACACACACACACACACACACACACACACACACACACACACACACCGATCATCTGCCTGGAGAAAGAAAGGAGAAAGCAGTGTCTTACAGCAATACTATTCAGCATAAAAAATTTTAAAAAATGATTTCACCTTTACAGCATATCCAAGATGGCGTAGCAGTCAGACGTCTTTGTCTTTGTCTTGTCTCGTCCCATGTATAAATATTTTATATATTTTTTCCTAAACCTCAACTGCAAAAAACTCTCCTGCAACCCTCATCACCCAATGTGGTGTGGATCTGTATTTCTATTTACCTCCGAACTGGAATACCTAGCTACCAGCTATCAGCTATCAGTCATCTAACCACTGCTAGCGGTCATCAGCTAACCTTTAGCTCAGAAAGCTCTCGCCAGTTCGTACAACGCGTTTCAAACCAGAGCATACCGGACCTATTTTTCTCTCCATATCCTCGGATTCCTACCGCAAACTCTGAACCCTTTCATCTGGACCATCGCAGCTAGCTAACCGCAACCCGGGTTAACTACTCCTGGCTAACGTTTCCGTCCCGGAGCAAGCACCAATTAGCCTGGAGTTAGCCCATGCTATACCCATCTCCCGGCTAGGGCCCCTGGGCTACTCCTGAAGCCCACTCCTTGGCTACAATATCCGGACCCTTTCTACTGCCGGTACGGGGCACGGAACCCCGCCGATCCTTCACGACTGGAATACCCACATAATCTGCCCGTTTCTTGGACCACTATACCCATTTTGCCAATTGGACTTGGACCCCTCTGCTACTTGGAACCCTACTAATTCCACGACTGGTCTATCGACATCACCGTACGAGGAAGCAAAAACAGACTTTCCCCCATCGCGACGTCCCTCTAAGGCCCTTATGCTAGCTTGCTAGCCCCGGCCTGCTAACTGTCTGAATCGCCGTGTCCCCAGGCAGCCCAACTACTCACTGGACCCATACGATCACTTGGCTACGCATGTCTCTCCCTAATATCAATATGCCTTGTCCATTACTGTCCTGGTTAGTGATTACTGTCTTATTTCACTGTAGAGCCTCTAGCCCTGCTCAATATGCCTTAACCAACCATGTTGTTCCACCTCCCACATATGCGATGACATCACCTGGTTTAAACGTCTCTAGAGACTATATCTCTCTCATCATTACTCAATGCCTAGGTTTACCTCCAATGTACTCTCTTCCTACAATACCTACAATACCTTTGTCTGTACATTATGCCTTGAATCTATGCTATCGTGCCCAGAAACCTGCTCCCTTTACTCTCTGTTCCAAACGTGCTAGACGGCCAGTTCTTATAGCCTTTAGACCTACCCTCATCCTACTCCTCCTCTGTTCCTCTGGTGATGTAGAGGTTAACCCAGGCCCTGTGTGTCCCCAGGTGCTCTCATTTGTTGACTTCTGTAACGTAAAAACCTTGGGTTCATGCATGTTAACATCAGAAGCCTCCTCCCTAAGTTTGCTTTATTTTATTCCTGGCTTAGGAAGGCCACCAAAAATTCTGAAATTTCCAACCCCAATTACAACATTTTCCATCAAGATAGAACTGCTAAAGGGGGCGGAGCTGCAATCTACTGTAGAGATAGCCTGCAGAGTTCTGTCATACTATCGAGGTCCATGCCCAATCAGTTCGAGCTTCTACTTTTAAAAATCCATCTTTCCAGAAATAAGTCCCTCGCTGTTGCCGCTTGTTATAGACCCCCCTCAGCTCCCAGCTGTTCCCTGGACACCATATGTGAATTGATTGTCCCCCATCTATCGTATGTTAGGTGACCTAAACTGGGATATGATTATCACCCCGGCCGTCAATCTAAGACAGATGCCCTCAATCTCACTCAAATGATCAAGGAACCTACCAGGTACAACCCCAAATCTGTAAACATGGGCACCCTCATAGATTTCATCCTGACCAACTTGCCCTCTAAATACACCTCTGCTGTTTTCAACCAGGATCTCAGCGATCACTGCCTCATTGCCTGCGTCCGTTATTGGTCTGCGGTCAAACAGATGAGCTATGTACAGGTGCAGTGATCTGTGAGCTGCTCTGACAGCTGGTTCTTCAAGCTAGTGAGGGAGGTAAGAGATTTTTGCAGTTCTTTCCAGTCAATGGCAGCAGAGAACTGGAAGGAGAGGCGGCCAAAGGAAGAATTGGCTTTGGGGTTGACCAGTGAGATATACCGGCTGGAGCGTGTGCTACAGGTGGGTGCTGCTATTTAGGCCAGTGAGCTGAGATAAGGCGGGGCTTTACCTAGCAGAGACTTGTAGATGACCTGGAGCCAGTAGGTTTGGCGACGAGTATGAAGCGAGGGCCAGCCAACGAGAGCAGGTCGCAGTGGTGGGTAGTATATGAGGCTTTGGTGACAAAGGCTATAAGATCTGGTTGTCTAGTGCATTGGGAACAGAGAGTAAAAGGAGCAGATTTCTGGAGTGGTAGGATAGATTCAGGGCATAATGTACAGACAAGGGTATGGAAGGGTGTGAGTACAGTGGAGGTAAACCTAGGCATTGAGTGACGATGAGAGAGGTTGCATCTCTGGAGGCGCCAGTTAAGCTAGGTGCGTTCTCCGCATGTGTGGGGGTTGGGGGCAAAGGAGCTATCTGAGGCATGTTGAGCAGGACTAGGGGCTCTGCAGTAAAATAAAACAATGAGAGCTGCCCTAAACAACAGTATACAAGGCATATTGACATTAGAGAGAGGCATAAAGCAATCACAGGTGTTGATTGGGAGAGCTAAGACAACAACGGTTAAACATCTAAGAAAACAACAAGGGGTAGATGGCGATGAATGGGCAGAGAGGGTCAGTTAGCTACACACAGGGCCTGAGTTCGAGGCTGGAGCCGACAGAAAAACAAAATGAAGTACCGTGTTAATGAACAGTCCAGCAGGCATCAGCTGTGTAGCCGAGTGATCATAGGGTCCAATGAGCAGCAATAGATGAAACAGGGAGCAGTTCGGTAGTCGTTACTATGCTAGGCGAGCGGGAGACACAGCGTTCAGGAAGCTAGCGGGCCGGGGCAAGCAGAAGGGTCTTCACCGACATTCACGACGCAGAGGCCGGTTGAGAGCACATCGGCTGAATTACGTCAGCAGACCAGTCGTGATGGATCGGTGGGGCTTCGTGTCGACAAAAGGGTCCAGGCCAATTGGCAAGAGAGGTATTGTAGTTGGTGTACTTCGTCTGCTAGCAAGACAAGGGCGTTAGCCACAATAGCCACTCGGTAGCAGCTAGCTAGCTGCGATGATCCGGTGTAATGGTCCAGGGCTTGCGGCAGGAATCCGGTGATGTAGTGGAACAAAAGCAGTCTGATATGCTCAGGGCTGATATCGCGCTGTGCAGACTGGCAGGTATTATCCGGGCTATCCGGGCTAAAGCAGCTGGTGTCTGAGCTAAAGGTAAAGACCGCTAGCAGTGGCTAACAATGACTAAATAGCTAGTAGCTAATTAGCTGGCTAGCTTCTGATGGCTAGCTCTCGATGGAGGTTCCAGTTATAAGGTCTAAAAGAATAGCAGATCCGTACCGCATTGGGTGAGGTGGGTTGCAGGAAGGCATATTTAATTTGAAAATGGAAAAAAAGAGAACAGAAAAACAAAAAAATAGCTGAATATTTACACGGGACAAACAAACATGTCTTACTGCCACGCCATCTTGGAACCCTGATTTACAACATTAATAAAGACCATGCCAAAACGACATGAATAATGCCGTGTAAAGAAGTTCAATACAGGCAGAGAGAATACACAAACATCCATTCATTTGGCGTTTGGCGCCATTCCCATTTAATAATCATCACATTTCTGATGTTCTAAAATGTTTTATTGCCCTGAGAGAAGATATGCTATTCAGTTAATGACAAACTCACTGCCATACCATGAGTCATATATGTGAACCCCCCCAACAGTGATCAGTACACTCACTTTTCCTGAATTACCCAATTCCTTTTTCTGTAATTCCATGGAAAATATAGATATTACAGTAATCCCAGTGTTTATGTTGGTCAACAACGTTAGACAATTGGAGATAAGATCGTAGCTCTGTGTCTGCAAAAGACACAGATAAAAACAAACCTCTTCCAAAAATGAAAGCGCTGAAGTGAAAGAACGTATGTGTTACTGTGGAAGAGAGCGTGTGTGTGTGTGTATTTCTGTAGACTAGTTGTGTATTTGTGTGGGAGATTTTTCTTGGATTCTTGGTTCTGTTCCAAGCTTTCTCTGCTTGGCAGCCGGTGATTTTGTGGTGTGTGATAAGCACCAAGGCAGGAAAGTTGAGATGAAATCTGCCTGTGTTCTTCTTATTTTTGCTGTTTGTTTCAGGCTGGTCTGATAGTGTAAACACACAGTGAAACAGCTCCGATACGTTTCAGAGGTTATCTGATCAGTAATTGTCATGTCTCTTTTGAGAAGGCATGCCATTGATTCTCAAGTTATATCTACCAAAGTAATCCGCACCAGTCAGCTTGCTTCGTTTAAACTGGGGTGGCTGTCGCACAGACCCACACACACGCACGCACGCACGCAAGCACGCACGCACGCACGCACGCACACACACACACACACACACACACACACACACAGGAAAGAAATACAACGTCACCCCATTTAGTTCTCAGTGTGTGTGTTACCATGCATCACAGAGACACGATAAGATTTGAGTTGTTTTTCTAATTAGAAGTTACTGGAATTGTGATCATTATTTTTCCCTCAATTAAATGATACAGCCTTCCACAAAAGCAGAAGCTAATCAGTTTGTAATTAATACTCTGGATTTTTTATCCTAACATGCTGTTTGCCATTCCGAGAAAAATATACACACACAAAAAAAACTGTATTTAACGATGTGCCGATGCTTTTATGTGCTCAAAACTGAATGCATTAGTACATTACTGTGTGTCTAATCACACAATTGCTAATGCCACCGTTTTTCATGTTGTCCGAGCTGATCTGCAAAATACTGCTTTGATTAAATTTGTACACATCATATTCTCAGTCTTTCTCTGTGTATAACTTTGAATGTGAAGTTGCGTTATTAGTTCTCAGAGATCTGTGTGTGTGTGCAGTATGTGTGTGCAGTATGTGTGTGCAGTATGTGTGTGTGTGCAGTATGTGTGTGCAGTATGTGTGTGTTGATATGAATTCTTTGGTGGATCTGAGGTTGAGGTCATATTTACTAGTAAAGCGGGTGTAAACGGTCTAGAATCGCTTTTGGGGCTATGTTGGATAATGTCCATAATGTTGTGTCGTAGTTGTTGTTTTATGTAGCATACTTATACAGTACCAGTCAAAAGTTTGGACACACCTACTCATTCAAGGGTTTATCTCTATTTTTACTATTTTCTACATTGTAGAATAATAGTGAAGACATCAAAACTATGAAATAACACATATGGAGTCATGCAGTAACCAAAAAATGGTTAAACAGATCAAAACATATTCTTCAAATTAGTCACCCTTTGCCTTGATGACAGCTTTGCACAATGTTGACATTTTCTCAACCAGCTTCATGAGGAATGCTTTTCCAACAGTCTTGAAGGAGTTTCCACATATGCTGAGCACTTGTTGGCTGGTTTTCCTTCACTCTGCGGTCCAACTCATCCCAAACCATCTCAATTGGGTTGAGGTCGTGTGATTGTGAAGGCCAGGTCATCTGATGCAGCACTCCATCACTCTCCTTCTTGGTCAAATATCTCTTACACAGCCTGGAGATGTGTTGGGTCATTGTCCTTTTGAAAAACAAATGATAGTCCCACTAAGTGCGAACCAGATGGAGTATTGCTGCACAATGCTGTATTAGCCATGCTGGCTAAGTGCACATTGAATTCTAAATAAATCACTGACAGTGTCACCAGAAAAGCACCCCCACACATCACACCTCCTCCTCCATGCTTTACAGTGGGAACCACACATGCGGAGATGATCCGTTCACGGTTGGAACCAAAAATCTCAAATTTGGTCTCAGCAGACCAAAGGACAAATTTCCACCAGACAAATGTCCATTTCTTGTGTTTCTCAGCCCAAGCATGTCTCTTCTTCTTATTGGTGTCCTTCAATAATGGTTTCTTTGCAGCAATTCAACCATGAAGGCCTGATTCACGCAGTCTCTGAACAGTTGATTTTGAGATGTGTCTGTTACTTGAACTCTGTGAAGCATTTATTTGGGCTGCGGTATGAGGTGCAGTTAACTCTAATGAACTTATCCTCTGCAGCAGAGGTAACTCTGGGTCTTCCTTTCTTGTGGCGGTCCTCATGAGAGCCAATTTCATCTCAGTGCTTGTTGGTTTTTGCGACTGCACTTGAAGAAACTTTTAAAGTCCTTGAAATATTCCAGATTGACTGACCTTCATGTCTTAAAAAAATTATGGACTGTCGTTTCTCTGCTTATTTGAGCTGTTCTTGCCAAAATATGGACTTTTACCAAATAGGGCTATAATACCACCCTTACCTGATTGGCTCAATGCATTAAGAAGGAAAGAAATTCCACAACTTTTAACAAGGCACACCTGTTCATTGAAATGCATTCCAGGTGACTACCTCATTAAGCTGGTTGAGAGAATGCCAAGAGTTGTCATCAAGACAAAGGGTGGCTGCTTTGAAGAATCTAAAATCTAAAACATATTTTGATTTGTTTTTGGTTGTGTTATTTCATAGTCTTCATGTCTTCACTATTATCCTACAATGTAGACAATGGCAAAAATAAAGAAAAGCCCTTGAAGTAGTAGGTGTGTCCAAGCTTTTGACTGGTACTATACATGTTTTGGGTTAAGGATGGAAAGGAAAACCACTCAGTCATTTTCAGGATACTCTGAACATCAGAAAATTGCTCAAAAAAAGAGAGGTTTTATAATTTCAAACAAATATGCAGGAAATGCATTTCTATCTCTCTCTGTGTCTCTCTCTCTCTGTCTCTCTCTCTCTCTGTCTCTCTCTCTCTCTCTCTCTCTCTCTCTGTTGCGCTTTGTCGCTCTCTCATTCTCTCTCTCTCTGACTGGATAAGGATCAGGGATGAGCTCAGGTGACTACACTCTTTAGGCCATTGCTAATTGTAAGGTCTGTGCACTAAGTACTGTGAGAGTATTAATTAAAGCAGCCCATTAATCAAGCCCTTTGGCATGTCAAGCAGAGAGAGGAGAGAAAGAAAGCAAGATTCCTGCTCTTCTTGTTCCTGTTCACCTCAAACCTGTGCATGTGTTTGTGTGTGTGCGTGTGTGTGTATGTAAAGATCACACTTGCGTGCGTTTGTGATTTATGTTCCTCAGAAATGGCTCCAATGCCCTGCGGACTGAGAGAGAGAGGAGGACAGAAGGAGGTGGATGGGGTTGGAATGGAGATACGCCCTCCCTTTCCTCCATGGACGACACACACATGCATGTGTCCGAGTATGAGCACAATGAGTATCTAACTCAGTGCTTGTTTGATATTTGTTGAGCAGATTTGATGCCATTGACTCACATAACATAGTTTAACGGTAATTTAACAGCACAACTCAAGTTCAACTAGTTCATGGCTGTTTGTCTAATGCTGCTTCCCTCATTCTCTCAAAGCCATTGAACATTCAATAACAATGAATATGGAAGCGTTCAGTCCCCTATTCTATTGGAGTCAGGGTAAAGCAGACACTACTCTGTTTCTTTTGTGAAGTCCCTTTTTATTGAACAAACACAGTCATGTTTGGTTATGTAAAACCTCCACAGTTCAGACAACGCCTTGCACTTCGTCCTCATGCCAAAACTCCATCTTCCACTTCCAACCTCTTAAAAAGTTAAAATGATACATTGGTTTTATGTTAAAGCTCTCCGACAAGTGCTCTGGGTCTTTAATTTATACATATGCATGTATTTAAGCTTCTAAATATGCAGGCCGGTGTTTCAGGAAGAGAACGAGTGGGAATCCTATTATCACCTAACTCTTAGATGTAGTGCAGTAAGCCCTGTGACTGGGAGCAGGAGAGGGGCTGGGGAAGACAAAAGGCTTCAATGCTAAGCGACCAAGGTGATTTTAATCGTGCGTTCTTAAAGAAAGAATGAAAGAAAGAAAAAGTAACATCTGAAAACCAATTCGCTGCACAAAGGGCCCATGTGTTCCCCCGATGGCACGGATCGAAGGAAAAAAGAGACAGAAGAATGAGTGAAAGAATGAAAAGAAATAGTTTTTTTTATCAAGGTGTTCAGTTGGAGTACTAGGGGTTGGGGTCGGAGGAGAGAAGAAGGGGGGAAGCGAGGGAGGGCGGGATGGAGAGAGAGTGGGGTGGGAAGAAGAATTAGGAACCCCCCTTCAATAAGGCAAGCTCATTTATTTGTTTCTGCTCCTCTCCATCGCCTCCCCCTAAACAGGAGGACGTCCTTTTCATGTCCGTTCCCACTCTCTCTTCTTTCCCGTTGGCGGCAGTAGCAAACTCCCCAACCAACCACCCAACTCCAATCCCGCGACTGCAGCCTGCCGGCCTCCACTCATCTCCAAAATGGCTAATGGGGGTTGGAGGATGCTCAATTTGTAGAGCATCTAAAACTAAAAAGGGCTATGAGAGATGGGCCGGGCCCGGGTCGGGTTTCCCTAATGGCTGCAGTCGGATCAGGCTCCTCCACTCTGATTGGCCTGTTAAATGATTTCCTGGGCTCGCAGCCCAACCAGGACCCCTTCATCTCTTTGTCCTGCAGATAGAGGGACAAGACACTAATGAAGAGGAGGAGAAGTTCAGGATAGTTACTATACGGAAACTAATGCAGGAGATATGAAAGTGTGCAGTCGCTCGGTTCAGTATAAACCAGTGCTGTGTTATTAGAGATCAGAACAGAGATTGGAGATTGGATACATACTGTACAGTGCATCATGAGTCCTATTCTGATTCACCCAATAGATGTTTGACAGAGTTAACATGAACTATTCAGGCCTACTAGTATGGGTTCACTCAATCGTTCCATCTTCTTTTTTGTGTTTTCCAGAAGACAGAGAAAAAGGGAGAAAAGGGGAGTAGTGTTTTGATACTGTATTGTATCTACAGTAGCCTATTTGAGTTTCAGTGTGACCTGAGGATGGTCTAAACAGAGCAACTACCTCTCACAGTCTAACGTCAGAATTAGATGTTCATTCATGTTTCTCAAACATCAGATTTTGAAGTTGTTGCAAATGCCACATTTTTTATGGTTAGGATTAAGTTTAGGCATTTACTCCGCAATCTTAAAGTGAGGCATTCACTTTGACTGGTTAAGGTAAGGGTTAAGGTTTGGGATAGGCTTAAAACAAACATTTCAAAAGCAACATTCTATCGCTGGATTTGGACTTGAATCCTTTAGAATCAGAGGCAGATGCTTACATCCATCCACCATCCCAGTCCACAATGCCCCAGCAAAACCAAAACATAATTGAAGGTAATAGCACTCACTGTTGCCCCTAGAGGCCGGTTTCAACGTCATCTCCTGACATCCTCAGACATGGCTGGACATCGAATACTGACTTGTATCATGGGTGACCTGCCTGAAACAGAGATATACTATAGACTGGGTATTCATTAGAAATCATTCAGATTAATTATGATTTTAGTGAAACATCGCATTTGGTTTCACAAAGTAGGACAAGTCCTCTGCGTGCATTTCCTGTGCAGTTTATGTCTATGGTTTGACTGGTGCTTATCAGCTATAGGAAACAAACTAGCTAAATGGACATTTAGATACACATACACACTTTGAGAAAGTGTTTTGTATTGTTGTGGCCAGATAGTGTATGTAGTGGTTTCTTGTGTCCTATTTTTCAAAAAGTAGTCAGATGTTAGTGACAACAATCAAGATACAGTTGAGATTATTGCCATGGTAAAGCTCCGAGGCTTGCTAGCGGAGAGACCAAGAGGACCTTTCTGAAATCTGCCCTGGTTTTGCCATGAGA
>NC_092122.1:10961542-10976542 GCF_045679555.1 Salvelinus alpinus
CCTCAACAGCAACCAATGAGTGACTGCAGTGTGATACAGACAGGGACTGACATGAATTTGTGTTTAGGTCTGTGTTGACTCTTCCTATGTTGTTGTGAACCAATGAAGCTAGATGTATATATTGCTCCAGCATACGAGTCCACTTACTATAAACCCCAGATACAGATGTGTCTCATTATGCAACTATGAACGTTCTCGACGTTATCTCTCCCAGATCCTAGACTCGGATGGTTGGATAAACAAGGCTCTTTTCCGACTTGTGTTTGGAGAAGGAATTGTGCCCGGCGCGACTGGGCCCCACGTTGGAGCGGGGAGAGAGGCAGAGTCTACTTTGTGGAACACACTGGGCGGATATCAGGAGCAGATGTCCTGTCTGCCATGCAACATAGAGGTCTGGCCTGAGAGTTGCTTACAATGTCGTAGTGTAGCACTGCTCTACGAGGTAAATAACTCAGCTCACCTTGCCCGGCTCCATTTCTGCTTCTCCGTTTTGGAAGGCAGGGTTAAATATGAATAACAATATTGTAAAGGTTGTGTGTCTATTTCTTGTACTTAGAGCAGGGTAGAAAGAGCTGGTTTTCCAGGCAGTGTTCCCCCAGCCCCTAGTGGTCAATATGTGAATCTCTGCTTGGTTTCACTCGCACTGTATTTCTTTAGAGTAAAGGAAGTAAAGGAAGAGACGGACTGAGAGGAAGCCTCTTAGATAAATGGAGGGAGAGGCACCTCATTTGAAATACAGGTCTGCCCTCCAAACATCTCTTCTTCTGCTTTAAAACAGTTCCAGGCCAATCTCTACATCCCAGGGTTATTCTAGCTGCAGGGGATTGTTTAACAAAGGTGACGGTCTGAGCACAACTAAACAGACTCTAGTGCTATTCTCTGGTTAATTCTTGATACTGTTGCTTGACATACACAGAGGATATCGACAACTCATCAAGACTTGGGACACGAGTAGAGCAGAATGATAAGTAGATAGGAAACTTTGTAATGACCTCTCTCTCTCTCTCTCTCTCTCTCTCTCTCTCTCTCTCTCTCTCTCTCTCTCTCTCTCTCTCTCTCTCTCTCTCTCTCTCTCTCTCTCTCTCTCTCTCTCTCTCTCTCTCTCTCTCTCTCTCTCTCTCTCTCTCTCTCTCTCTCTCTCTCTCTCTCTCTCTCTCTCTCTCTCTCTCTCTCTCTCTCTCTCTCAGTCTAATTAATTAAAGCCAGTGGTTTCTGTCCGTTTCCCTCTCTTTGTTTTTCTCACTACAGCCTGTCACCAATCCCCTCTGAGACGCCAGTGTTTCAACACCCTTCATCCCTCCTCTCATCCCTCCTTCCCTACACTCACCCCCCCTTTCCTCCTTCCCTCCTCTCATCCCTCCCCTCCTCTAGTCATTTAAACTTTTTTAGAATAATTGCGATGTTATCTGGAACATAATTGTGGTATAATTAGGAGAGGTAATTCTCACATGGAGCTCACTCGGGTCTGATGTCGTGGCGTGAGCAGCATGTGGTTGGAGGTTAAACTGCTGCTTTGATACTGAGAGCCAGAGAGATGTGAGTGACTTACAGAGTGAAAGGGGACTGGGTTGCAGTGTAGTTAACTTGATGCATTGCAGAATTTTCAATAGAGGAATATCATTTGTGAACCTAATACGAATTTACTTTCACTAGTTTAACGATAAAACATGTAAAAAGTAAATGGCACGTCTGAATGAGTTATTTTGGTTTAGTAACATTAGTGAAGTGCATCTCTGAATTGAATCAACCATTCACCTGTCAGATTCACTGTGAGGCCCTTTAAGTTTTCTTCGTATTAGGTCACTCAGATGACAGTAGGTTACAGTTATCTCTGCCCTCCATACGGGGTGTGTCTACTGGGGGTCTCTCTCTTCGCGTGGTGTGGGCATGGTTACATAAACGGCTGTGTGACTTTGTCTCCCGAGTATTGTGACAGACAGCACGTTATCGCCGTGACGAACAAGCTAGGCCGCCAGCTGTTGCGCAGGTGAGGGTTGCCATGGTAACGTGGGGTAACTCTACGTGTGGAGGAAATTCAGGGATGGCCACAGGGTTAGGCCTCGGGCCCAGGGAGAAAACCACAAACAGGCATAAGCACTCTCTGTGGGGAGAGAGACAGCCAGGTTTCTCTCACTTCCACATCATACCTCCACACGCTGTTGTGGGGATAGTGGGGCAACTGACAGTCTCTGTGTCTGTGTGTGCATTTATTGAGCTCTTCTGAATGTGTTTCCATGGCTGTGTGTGTGTGTGTGTGTGTGTGTGTGTGTGTGTGTGTGTGTGTGTGTGTGTGTGTGTGTGTGTGTGTGTGTGTGTGTGTGTGTGTGTGTGTGTGTGTGTGTGTGTGTGTGTGTGTGTGTGTGTGTGTGTGTGTTATACTATATCTGCATATACTTGTAATAATGTAGGTGTTGTACCATTTCCTCTATTTGTCTTGATGTGTGAATGTGAACTTGCATCATGTACTGTCCCCCATTGATAATTCCTTGTATTCGTGAGGATGTCATTCTTAGAGAGCTTTTTGGTATTTCACAGCTTTTTCAAAGTGAGAAAAATTTTACAGAGGGAAATTATTCAATTGGAAACATGAGAGTAAGAAAGAGTAAATTCTCTGAATCTCTCGCCGTTGCGCTCTCTGTTTGACTGCTGTGGCTCACCTTGACTATGCCGGCTGCGAACGTGTGTGGGAGTAAGTGTTGAGAGAGACAGAGAGAGACAAAGAAAGAGAGAGAGTGTTTTCGTGTGTTCTCCCCTAATATTACTGTCATGGTTTTGTTCTAAGAACCATGCTGCGTTCCCACTGATGTTCTGTCTGATCTTGTACCCTTTCTCTATGTCTGTCCGTCAGTGGGCATAATAACCCACATCCAGCCCAACACATTGGAAACTTATTGCCAGCATCTCTATTTCTGTTCTCTCACTGCTTTGATTCTAAGACCGTGTCTGAATAGGGTCCAAGCACAGAAACGCTTACATCAGATTGGGAGGTGAGAAAATCTACGCGGATAAAGAGTTCTGCCGTTTCAAATCTACCATGTGTGTTCTGTTTTAGGTTTTGATTGAAGCCCTTAAATAGTTTGAATTTGTGTGGAGCTTTCATTTAGTTTGACGGATGCCCAGAGAAAGGGCTATATCTCCCCTTAAACAGTCCTTAGAAATGCAAAGGTAAGCCCTTGGATTTGATCATTTCGCTGTTTTAAAAATAAAGTGAAGGAGGGCTTTGTTTTAATTAAAACTATTGCAAACGTTTTGAGTGAACTGTAAATGAGGTAAATTAGAGAGTTACAGATGCTTGTTATCTGTCAGTGTGTGTGAGAGGCTTTTTTAATCCTACCCTTAAGTGACCTCCAAGCTCAGCAGTAAAGCTATGACTGCAGCCTACAGAGGAGGAAGTGTCAGTTACAACACATACTGATGCAGTGACTCCCCTGTTCTAAACGGAATGGTCCATAGTGGACAGTTAATTGTAAGTAGAGTGTTGGATGGTGTGGCAGTATGTCTGGGTAGACTTTAGCTATGGTATGTGATAGATAATACGAAGGCCCAGGTGTTGGTTTGTTTGAGAGTGTGAACAGGAAGTCACTGTTGACCTAGATTAGGCCCTGTTGTGGTACAGAGAATATTGAAACCACTGGAAATGGAAAGGAATTGAGACTTGACAGTATTTCTTCTAAATGGATTAGGTGTTAATTTTACTCATTTTACATTTACTTCATTTAGCAGACCCTCTTATCCAGAGGGATTTACAAAAGCAATTATTTTAAGTACCTTGCTCAAGGGCACATCAACTGTTTTTTTACCTAGTTGGTTCAGGGATTCAAACCAGCAACCTGTCGGTTACTGGCCCGACACTCTTAACCACTAGGCTACTTAACGCCCCCGCCTGCCGCTACTCTACATCGATTGGATCATTTTTATGTGGTTATTCAATAACACATTTCAAATTTACTTTGCATGATCTTTTGGTACATTATTTTGATATTACTGATGTGTTAACCTCACAGTTTTACGACTGTCCGCATCATGTGTCTGTTGTGAGATTTATTTTACAATAGGCTCTAAAATCATTTCCTCCCAAAATTGTAAACATAATTCATAATATATTTTAAATTGACTGTTTAGATAACTTTCTATTTCAATGACATTCTCAATTCTACACATTTTTATATGCCTATTCTCCTATATTACTTACTATGGAATGGACCATATTTTACATATTGTAAACCAATTGGATTATTTTATAGCACATTCAATATCGTGTCATTGTTTCAACAAACTCCCATTTTCTGTAAACAAGAATTTAATATTTTTGTTTCCAAAGTTGAAAGTCTGGCATGGCACAGTGGGGTAAACTGCCTAAACATCTGACAGTTCAGTGGAAACAGAGAGGAGGGTACATTCTGCCTCATCAGCTTCTCTCATGTCAAATGTCAACTTGTATGACTGAGAGCTTTGATGCACCTACTGTAGGCAGACAGCCAGAGCCGAGGCCCTTGGTATAGTAGGTGTTCAGTTTAATGAACTGGGTCACTTTCTCTCCTTATTGTAGTTTGGAGTCAGAGCAACAGCTAAGTCAGTGAACTGAGGGTTTCTGAATGTCTTTAAAAAGACAGGTATAAATATTTCCCTAGTATTATTTTTGATTGCGAAGAAGGGCAGAAGTAATCGACATACGCACACACGCGCACACACACACACACACACACACACACACACACACACACACACACACACACACACACACACACACACACACACACACACACACACACACACACACACACACACACACACACACACACACACACACACACACACACACACACACACACACACACACACACACACACACACACACACACACACACACACACACCTCTTTTTTCCCACACAGCAGGCTGTCATTCAGGTGGGAGAGACTAAAGACTGTAGATGTCTATCAGACATTTGTCCATCTCCACTGACCTGGTCTGTGAATGCACCACACTACTTCCCCCTTAACTCCCCCCTACCTACCCCTAGCTCACCTCCAGGACCCCCCTCCCCTACCTTAGCCCCAGCACCCCCCAATCTCTCCCTAACCTCACCCTAACTGCCCCCTAACTCAGCCCCAGCACCCCCCCCCTACCTCCAGTCCCGTTATCTGGCTGTTTGAGGATGCTCAGCTCCCCTCTCCTCTTTGTGCTCCAAGGTGAAAGGCTGCAACTCGAGAAACTCCCATATTCACTTCCAACGTTTGTTTCTCAGGGAAGCTCTTGTTGTGTTTTTGAATAGGTCTTAAAATCCATTGTTCCCACATTCAGTTTTTTGTAAGACTTTGTGGAAGAAAAAAGGCACAGTTCTCACAGGACTGTTAGTATAAAATCACTAAATCAAATGGCACTGCAGTACTATTGCTCCATGTTTTTTCACATTTGCTTTACAATCTATTCAGTCAAATACGTAATTATATACAGAATAAAACATACATGATTTTTGTATTAATATGGATTTTGTTTTGTCTCAATCCTCTGTTACTATATCTCACTAATCGTGTGTCTTTCATCACACCAACGAAAAAAACGATAATCTACCCCTTATATCTAGACAGCTGTCTACAGTATCATTTTACACAAAGTGGTACAGCGTTTACATTACTTTTCCAACCAGTATTTCTACACTAAACGTTAATAATGGTTCTTATTATTACTATATTATTACTATATTCATAGGATGTTTTTTGTTCTCGCCATCCGGCGTCTGGACCAGTTATTTTTCTGCATATTTTTCTGGAGGTTTTTTGAGCAGCGTCGGGTTAAAGATGAACAGATAAAGAGAGGAAAACAGAGCGAGAGAGAGAGAGAGATGGTTTGGTAAATGGAAAATAATGTATAGATAAGGGTCGAGCGATGGTGATGAGGGTCGTGATGGTGAGATATCAGTTTGTGGTCAGACAAGGCTCAGGGCAATCTGACTTCTGCAAAACATTGTTTTTGCAAGAGAGAAAAAAAAGAGAGAAAGATATTTTGGGAGCATATTCATGTGGGCAATAATGAATAGCCTTCCAACGAGGTTGACTCTGTCAACAGTATGTGTTCTACTCCGCCTGTCTGTGTGTGACTGTGCAGGGTGATACCTACTCTCCGCTCTATGGTAGCTCTCGCCTTAGCTCTGCAGTGCAACTCAGAGGGAACAGGGCAGCTAGAGCATTCCACAACCCTGCAGAATTAAGGGGGAGAATTGTTTCTCATTTCAGGGGGAAGCTCTTTAGGTACAAATTCACCGTGTTGAATAAAACCCGAATGAATCCACTTAATCTTATGCATGAGATTATTATTCACTTTTTATACATGGTGCATGTATAGCCCCTGTCTTTAACAGTACTGTATGTCCATGGAAAAAGGAACACCAGAAATTCCACCAACTCATTTGATAAGGTCTTGATCCCTCTGTTGTTTTTTCTCGTGTCGGAATTGGTGATCGTCAGTAGAATGTGTCACGAAACCACAGAAGAGAACAGAGCGAAAAAAGAAGAAAAACCCCCCCGAGCGGAGCGGACGTAGTTACAGTTAATCATACACTCCTGTCTTCCAAGGAGACCTTGTGACTGTGTAGTGTTTTGACCTCTGCTCCGCTGGGTCCCGTGTCCTTATCCTCCTCAGTCGTAAATATGACAACCCTACAGTCTTATGAGTCTCTTACCTTGCGTTGGCTGGGGGAGAGTTTTGCTGTCGCTGTGCCAGTGGTGGAAAAAGTACCCAATTGTCATACTTGAGTAAATGTAAAGATACCTTGATAGAAAATTACTCAAGTAAATGTGAAAGTCACCCAGTAAAATACAACTCGAGTAAAAGTCTAAAAGTATTTGGTGTTAAATACACTTAAGTATCAAAAGTACATGTAATTGCTAAAATATACTTAAGTATCAAAAGTATAAATCATTTCAAATTCCTTAAATTAAGCAAACCAGACGGCACGATTTCCATGTTTTTTAAATTTGCGTATAGCCACGGGCACACTCCAACACTCATACATCATTTACAAACAAAGCATTTGTGTTTAGTGAATCTGCCGTATAAGAGGCATTAGGGATGACCAGGGATTTTCTTGATGTGTGTGAATTGGACCATTTTCCTGTCCTGCTAAGTATTCGAAATGTAACGAGTACTTTTGTGTGTCAGGGAAAATGTATGGAGTAGAAAGCACATTATTTTCTTCAGGAATGTAGTGGAGTAAAAGTGAAAGTTGTCAAAAATTTAAAATAGCAAAGTAAAGTACAGATACGCCAAAAAACTTCTTAAGTAGTACATTAAAGTATTTTACACCACTGCACTGCGCTTCATTAGGGTTTGAACCCTAACTCATATGAAGGGCTGTGTATTCCCACTGCTACTCACCAGGTACTAGTCATTGTTGCTTCTTTAAAAAATATATTTTCCAGAATTCAGTTGGAGCAGATTCCTTGACTTTTTCAACATTTATTACTACATTTTTTAGCCCATTTTATTAGCAACATACTAATGTAATTCTAAGATGGGACCTTCCTAGAAAAACATCACCAGGGATAGTGACACCTTCTTTATTCTGAGTAAGAAACAAGTGATGCAAAGTGAGAATTGTTCACCTGGGTTTCAACCACCCGAGAATTCATAGAAAATCATGACTGATCTGTCATGACAGCCCCTCTTTAACCACTCTAATTGGCGCATGTCTCTCTCTGAGTAAGCACAAAAGTGATCTTGTGCTTATTAGAGAGGAGAGATGTGTGTGTCAGGTAACGTGTGTAAAGACATGTGTATATATGTGTGTGGTTCTGTGCGTGCTGTTGTGTGTATGTATGTATAAGTATTTGTGTGTGTGTGTGTGTGTGTGTGTGTGTGTGTGTGTGTGTGTGTGTGTGTGTGTGTGTGTGTGTGTGTGTGTGTGTGTGTGTGTGCGTGCGTGCGTGCGTGCGTGCGTGCGTGCGTGCGTGCGCGTGTGTGTGCGTTCGGGGGGGTTCCTGAATGTTTTGGGTTACAGCACAGCGGCTGGTCGGCTGGCTGCTCCTGGCCTCCTGAAACGGCCCCAGATCACTATGCTTGTCATCAGGCACCATTATATCCCTCTCTCCCAGGCTCCTTCAAGTCTATCGCTGTCTGTCCTACCTCACACAACTCTGTTCCTTCACTAAAGATACAAGACACTGTCGGCCCTATTCAGGCCGTACTGATAACTGGCTGCTTCTGGGGTAGCACTCTCACAAAGCAACACTCTTTCACTGCCGCAAATGAATATGAACTTTTACTTTAGCATGAACATCGACAGTTTCTTTCTGTTGCAGGCTCTAAATAGAATAGTATTGATTAAATGCACATTCTCACAGAAGAACAAAAAACACAGCTTGATTGTTAATTCAGTGTTGTTTATCTTCATGTCACTAAATAATTGAATGCCAGGTGGTTTAATATGGCTCTGACTGACCCTAATCACTCACTTATAATCCACACAGGATTAAATATTCACCAGGGCCCAGTGCGTGATTCGGTCCCGTGAAGACCTTATCACCTAAAACCTGAAATTGATATCCCCACAACACAAGCATCTGATATGCTACTGCGTTTAAATAAGCAAATAAGACCATGTAAAAGCAAACTTGAATGTTTGAATTTTTGGGTGGTTAAGTCTGCCTACTTAACACTTTATTGATTTGTAATTACTATATGGCTGAACTTAAAACTATATAATGTGGACAGTGTTGCAAACAAGTTGTCGAAGAAGTACTGACAAAAATTCATGAAAAAAGATACTTTATTGATACAATTATAACGGCGTGTGTGTGTGTGTGTGCGTGCGTGTGTGTGTGCGTGCGTGTGTGCGTGTGTGTGTGTGTGTGTGTGCGTGCGTGTAGGCCTACAGTATCTGCAAATATTGAGGGTAGACTTGCATGGCTGCAGAGTGGATCTTATCTGTGTGGTGTAAACATATTTTGTGTTTTTTGTCTTCTTCTGTGGAGATAGAGAGATGTGCGAGGGTCCAGCTATGCCAGCAGAGCTCTCTCAGATTACTGCTTGCCACGGCAGATACACTGCAGGCTGAATTGT
Organism: Salvelinus alpinus; assembly: GCF_045679555.1. Lineage (NCBI taxonomy): Eukaryota > Metazoa > Chordata > Actinopteri > Salmoniformes > Salmonidae > Salvelinus > Salvelinus alpinus. The sequence goes on from NC_092122.1 coordinate 10,970,602, forward strand.
CACGCCCTGACCTTAGAGATCCTTTTTATGTCTCTATTTTGGTTTGGTCAGTGCGTGAGTTGGGGTGTGCATTCTATGTTTTGTGTTTCTATGATTTTCTATTTCTATGTTTTGGCCGGGTTTGGTTCTCAATCAGGGACAGCTGTCTATCATTGTCTCTGATTGGGAACCATACTTAGGTAGCTCTTTTTTCCACCTGTGTTTGTGGGAAGTTGACTTTGTTTAGGGCACATAGCCTTTGAGCTTCATGGTTTGTTTGTCGTGTTTATTGTTTTGTTCGGCGTCTTGTTTAATAAAGGAACATGTACGCTGACCACGCTGCACCTTGGTCCTCTTCTTTAAACAGCCGTGACATGAATAGAATCCTACCTACAGAAACAGTATAAGCTGGTATAGCATTTTACCCCTGAATTTATATTGTGTGTGTATATGTAAGCGGACTATATCTTATCACATTGCTTTGTAATACAGAGTATCGACATATTCCAGCTATTAAATGCAAACATCTTGAATTGTGCTACTTAGTATTTTGTCCATTGTCAAATACACCTTCTATTGCTGATAAAATGCCCCTGGTAAAATGCATTTTTGCAATAGAAAAGTAACTATTCTATAAATTGTAATACAAGACACACCAATTCTCTTTCTTTCTCTCTTTCCTCCCTCATTCACCAACTCTCACCTCTCTCCCTTCCTTCTCAGCCCTTTCCTCTCTCTTGCTATCTCTCTCTCTCTCTCTCTCTGTCTCTGTCTCTCTCTCTCTCTCTCTCTCTCTTTCTTCCTCTCTCTCTCTCTCTCTCTCTCTCTCTCTCTCTCTCTCTCTCTCTCTCTCTCTCTCTCTCTCTCTCTCTCTCTCTCTCTCTCTCTCTCTCTCTCTCTCTCTCTCTCTCTCTCTCTCTCTCTCTGTGTGTCTCAATCACAGCGTACCTAAATCTGCATCAAGAGCGTTAAAATTAGCTGACCTTATAAGGCATCCATCAGAAGAACTCAGGGATGTGTCCACTTAGAGATAAACGTCTTCTAATCTGTGAAATTAGAGTTAAAAAATAATAATCTGTTATTAGGTGGTTAATAAGTGAGAGAGCAAGTGAGCACTGCTAGGTGCTATCACTGGGACGCTGTGCTGTGGCTTGTTACTGCAGTGAGAGACAGCCTGAACTCACCATTGATGGGGTTGTTTTGCATCAGGTTTGACAAACAAAGATACTGGAAATGCAAACGGACACTGCAATGTCTGAGGTAACAGTACAGACATCTTAGAATTACTAGCTCAAGTGTGTGTGTATATGTGTACATATGGCCTTGAGTGGGTATCTGTATATGTGTGTGTGTGTGTGTGTGTGTGTGTGTGTGTGTGTGTGTGTGTGTGTGTGTGTGTGTGTGTGTGTGTGTGTGTGTGTGTGTGTGTGTGTGTGTGTGTGTGTGTGTGTGTGTATGTGAGCGGCCCATATCTTATCACCGGGGCAGATTAAGCTCCTGCCTACGATACCGTCCGTCGGTAAACAGGCGACAGGCGACGCACAGCGACAGGGAGCCCAAATGGGCGATTAGAGATTCTCGGCTTGGCACAGGGGGTCGAGAGAGCGCGTCACCTCCGCCTGTACGATAACTCCCCCCTGTTATTTCCACCCAGCCTCCCTGGCCCTCTCATAAACACCAGACACCTTCAATCTCACCAGAGAGCACAGACCGACACAATGCCTGGGACTTTGGTCCCATATCTGTCCACTCTAACGTCAGTCCACGTCAGTACACTATTCAGTACACTAGACAGAACACTATACAGAACACTAGACAGTACACTCTGTTGTCACCTCTAAGACCATGTGGTACTTGATGTTGTGTATCAGTGCATCTTGGTGTAACGTTACTGTACTGTAGGAGGTTTTAGATTCAGTTTTCAACAGTCGGAATTATTAGAATGAAATAATGAATCATTATTGTGATGGGTCAGACTAATTACCTTTTGTTAGTGACATCTAATGACCCCTGTCCCTGCCGAGGGCTCTATGGCTAAAGTAGGACTTCATGGCTACATTAGGGCTCTATGGCTACAGTAGGGCTCTATGGCTACAGTAGGGCTCTATGGCTACAGTAGGGCTTTATGGCTAAAGTAGGGCTTTATGGCTACAGTAGGGCTTTATGGCTACAGTAGGGCTTTATGGCTACAGTAGGGCTTTATGGCTACAGTAGGACTCTATGGCTAAAGTAGGGCTCTATGGCTACAGTAGGGCTCTATGGCTACAGTAGGGCTTTATGGCTAAAGTAGGGCTCTATGGCTACAGTAGGGCTTTATGGCTAAAGTAGGGCTCTATGGCTACAGTAGGGCTTTATGGCTAAAGTAGAGCTCTATGGCTACAGTAGGGCTTTATGGCTACAGTAGAGCTCTATGGCTACAGTAGGGCTTTATGGCTACAGTAGGGCTCTATGGCTACAGTAGGGCTTTATGGCTAAAGTAGAGCTCTATGGCTACAGTAGGGCTTTATGGCTACAGTAGATCTCTATGGCTACAGTAGTGCTTTATGGCTACAGTAGGGCTTTATGGCTTCAGTAGAGCTCTATGGCTACAGTAGGGCTTTATGGCTACAGTAGGGCTTTATGGCTAAAGTAGGGCTTTATGGCTACAGTAGGGCTTTATGGCTAAAGTAGGACTTCATGGCTACAGTAGGGCTCTATGGCTACAGTAGGGCTCTATGGCTACAGTAGGGCTTTATGGCTAAAGTAGGGCTTTATGGCTACAGTAGGGCTTTATGGCTAAAGTAGGGCTTTATGGCTACAGTAGGGCTTTATGGCTACAGTAGGACTCTATGGCTAAAGTAGGGCTCTATGGCTACAGTAGAGCTTTATGGCTAGAGTAGGGCTTTATGGCTACAGTAGAGCTTCATGGCTAAAGTAGGACTTTATGGCTACAGTAGGGCTCTATGGCTACAGTAGGGCTTTATGGCTAAAGTAGGGCTCTATGGCTACAGTAGGGCTTTATGGCTAAAGTAGGGCTCTATGGCTACAGTAGGGCTTTATGGCTAAAGTAGAGCTCTATGGCTACAGTAAGGCTTTATGGCTACAGTAGAGCTCTATGGCTACAGTAGGGCTTTATGGCTACAGTAGGGCTCTATGGCTACAGTAGGGCTTTATGGCTAAAGTAGAGCTCTATGGCTACAGTAGGGCTTTATGGCTACAGTAGATCTCTATGGCTACAGTAGGGCTTTATGGCTACAGTAGGGCTTTATGGCTACAGTAGAGCTCTATGGCTACAGTAGGGCTTTATGGCTACGGTAGAGCTCTATGGCTACAGTAAGGCTTTATGGCTACAGTAGATCTTCATGGCTAAAGTAGGACTTTATGGCTACAGTAGGGCTTTATGGCTACAGTAGGGATTTAAGGCTAAAGTAGGGCTCTATGGCTACAGTAGGGCTTTATGGCTACAGTAGGGCTCTATGGCTACAGTAGGGCTTTATGGCTAAAGTAGAGCTCTATGGCTACAGTAGGGCTTTATGGCTACAGTAGATCTCTATGGCTACAGTAGGGCTTTATGGCTACAGTAGGGCTTTATGGCTAAAGTAGAGCTCTATGGCTACAGTAGGGCTTTATGGCTACAGTAGATCTCTATGGCTACAGTAGGGCTCTATGGCTACAGTAGGGCTTTATGGCTACAGTAGAGCTCTATGGCTACAGTAGGGCTTTATGGCTACAGTAGGGCTCTATGGCTACAGTAGGGCTTTATGGCTAAAGTAGAGCTCTATGGCTACAGTAGGGCTTTATGGCTACAGTAGATCTCTATGGCTACAGTAGGGCTTTATGGCTACAGTAGGGCTTTATGGCTACAGTAGAGCTCTATGGCTACAGTAGGGCTTTATGGCTACAGTAGAGCTCTATGGCTACAGTAAGGCTTTATGGCTACAGTAGATCTTCATGGCTAAAGTAGGACTTTATGGCTACAGTAGGGCTTTATGGCTACAGTAGGGTTTTAAGGCTAAAGTAGGGCTCTATGGCTAAAGTAGGGCTTTATGGCTACAATAGGACTTTATGGCTACAGTAGGACTGTATGACTAAAGTAGGACTTTATGGCTACAGTAGGGCTTTATGGCTACAGTAGGGATTTATGGCTAAAGTAGGGCTCTATGGCTAAAGTAGGGCTTTATGGCTACAATAGGACTTTATGGCTACAGTAGGACTGTATGGCTAAAGTAGGACTTTATGGCTACAGTAGGGCTCTATGGCTACAGTAGGGCTTTATGGCTAAAGTAGGGCTCTATGGCTACAGTAGGGCTTTATGGCTAAAGTAGGGCTCTATGGCTACAGTAGGGCTTTATGGCTAAAGTAGAGCTCTATGGCTACAGTAAGGCTTTATGGCTACAGTAGAGCTCTATGGCTACAGTAGGGCTTTATGGCTACAGTAGGGCTCTATGGCTACAGTAGGGCTTTATGGCTAAAGTAGGGCTCTATGGCTACAGTAGATCTTCATGGCTACAGTAGGACTTTATGGCTACAGTAGGGCTTTATGGCTACAGTAGGGATTTATGGCTAAAGTAGGGCTCTATGCCTAAAGTAGGGCTTTATGGCTACAATAGGACTTTATGGCTACAGTAGGACTGTATGACTAAAGTAGGACTTTATGGCTACAGTATGGCTCTATGGCTACAGTGGGGATTTATGGCTAAAGTAGGGCTTTATGGCTACAGTAGGGATTTATGGCTAAAGTAGGGCTCTATGGCTACAGTAGGGCTTTATGGCTAAAGTAGAGTTTTATGGCTAAAGTAGGGCTCTATGGCTACAATAGGACTTTATGGCTACAGTAGGGCTCTATGGCTACAGTAGGGCTTTATGGCTAAAGTAGGGTTATATGGCTACAGTAGGGCTTTATGGCTAAAGTAGGGCTTTATGGCTAAAGTAGGGCTTTATGGCTACAGTAGGGATTTACGGCTAAAGTACGGCTTTATGGCTACAGTAGGGCTTTATGGCTAAAGTAGGGCTTTATGGCTAAAGTAGGGCTTTATGGCTACAGTAGGACTTTATGGCTAAAGTAGGACTTTATGGCTACAGTAGGGCTTTATGGCTAAAGTAGGGCTCTATGGCTACAATAGGACTTTATGGCTACAGTAGGGATTTATGGCTACAGTATGGCTCTATGGCTACAGTAGGGCTTTATGGCTAAAGTAGGGCTCTATGGCTACAATAGGGCTTTACGGCTACAATAGGGCTTTATGGCTACAGTCTTTAACCAGCATAATCTATTACGATATCTATTGTCATGCTTGAATAAAGTATGAAGAATATTGAGGATAATTGGGTCCATTGACGATATTGTTTCTTTCTCATCAATATCGTAAAACTCCTTGTCATCGGCATGGACTTACAGTGAGACCATATCTCAGCCTTGTCTGTCTCATTAGCCCGGTGTTTGATAAGTAGCTTTCTCTTGTTCATCAACACATAGAGATCACACATGGCCATTTATTGGGGATATCTGATCATTTAGTTATTCATTTTCATGGCCATCTTGAAATGATCTGCTATAAGTATGTGGGGGCTAGTGTTAGACACATGGTACTTATATAGTAGATAGCAGAAGTCGTAGTAGTAGTAGTATTAGAGGTAGAAGCAGTAGCAGTAGTATTAGTAGTAGTAGCAGCAGTATCAATAGTAGTAGCAATAGCAGTAGTACTAGTAGTAGTAGTAGCAGTAAAAGTAGTAGTAGTAGTAGTAGTAGCAGTAGCAGCAGCAGCAGTAGTAGAAGTAGTAGTAGTAGTAGTAGTAGTAGCAGTAAAAGTAGTAGTAGCAGTAGTAGTAGAAGTAGTAGCAGCTGCAGCAGCAGCAGTAGTAGTAGTAGTAGTAGTAGTAGTTGTTGTACTTGTAGTATTAGTTGTAGTTGTAGTAGTAGCAGCTGCAGCAGTAGTAGCATTAGTAGTAGTAGTAGTAGTAGTAGCATTTGCAGTATTAGTTG